>NW_024530266.1:1935539-1996659 GCF_017590135.1 Pyrgilauda ruficollis
GGGGGGTGGGGGGGTGGAAATGCAGTGATGGTGGTGAATGATTGAAACAGGCCCGAAGTACTTGTGGAATGTTCATCACTGAAGATACTAAAAACACAGCTTCCCCAGGCCCTCAGCAACCTGCCTTAAAGTGGAAATTACCCCTGCTTTGTGCAGGGATTGGACCTGATGACCTCATGAGGCTCATGCATCCCAAGTTATTCTTTGATTCTACATTTCTGTGAAAAGCTTTTCCTGTTTTTAGCACAGTAATGTAGCAATTCTTGCTTCTTTAGCCACACAGGAGGACAGAAGGCAATATCCTCATATTCTCTAGATGCACAGGATTTCCTTGATTCAATTTTTAAATTAATGTGGATGTTTGTGTCAGTTTTGATGTGTAGGACTACTTCTGGCATGTCATAGAACAAGGCTGTGAAGCCCTAATTTAGCAGATAGGGTGAATGCACAGTGTAAAAGTGAATGTGTTACATGTTTACATGCACACTTATTTTGCTTTCCATCAGTAAGTTTTGATCTCATCAGTGAATTTCACTTGACAAGCACTGAGGTGGCACCAAGGGGCCAAGTCTGCCAGTTTTGTGAAAGTAATATGGCCAGATAGTGGAGAGAAGCTGATCATGGGAAAAGGAGTTAACTCATGACTGAAATACAAACTCAGATTCTGGGACATGAGAGCATAGGAAGAACCTCCTTAGAAAATTTCATTTGTTTCCTTCCTCCCTTAATTTCTTACTCCTTTACTCCCTTTTTTTTTTTTATTTTTTTTAATTTATTTTTTAGCGAGGTGCAGAAGTGCACTTGGTTCCATGGGACTATGATTTCACTGGCATGGATTATGATGGACTCATAATTTCTGGAGGTCCAGGGGATCCCATGAAGGCCCAGGAAGTGATTCAGAATGTCAGAAAGGTACAGTGTATATCACTACAGGCTGATGATACTTTTTAATTTGCCTTTTTTTTCAAGTGCTTGAAGCAGCAGTTGGTTGTACTAAGCTGTTATGGGCCAAATGTTGTTCAGACATTTCAGCTGGTGGGAATATTCTTCATGTTGGTCTGGTGGGATTTGTCTCCAGCCCAATAGTTACTACAAGGCTTTATAGACCTTGGGGAACAATACATGGCAAACATGGTGACCACAATTACCATGTCAGTGCCTTTAAGTACCCTGTGCTCTTTCAGTCCTCTGTGACCTTAGGAAAGAGCAGCACTGGTTTCAGAGCTCCCACTTGGAATAATGTCGCTAAATGTCTGTAATGCTTATTCCCTGTGAGTAGTCTGACACCAAGCTGTACTTGGAGGCTTCTCTCTGAACCAGAGGAAAGGAGGAAAATTTCCTTCATAGGCTGTTGCCACTCTGGCATTTAGCTTTTTCCCAAGTCTGTGAGGGAACTGCTGGCATGGTTTATGCTGGAATTGCTGGACAGAGACACTCCAGTATCTATTGAAAACCTTTTCATTTTAGGTCCTGGAGAGCAATCGCCCAGAGCCCCTGTTTGGAATTAGCATGGGGCATCTAATCACTGGAATAGCAGCTGGAGCTACTTCCTACAAGATGCAGATGGCCAACAGGTGAGGCAGCTCTTCTTCCCAGACAGAGAAGCTCAGCACTGGAAAGGGCTATGGAACAGCAGGGCTCTGCTGCTGAACTGCCTTAGGAGCAGCTGGCATCTCAGTAACATTGCTCCTTCATTCCAGCCATACTTCTTGCCTTTCATTTAAACTGCTGTCTTGGTTTGAACAGACAGGTGTCTGCTAAGGAAGGCAGAAGCCTCCCCTGAAATGGAAAATGTAAACTCCCTCCCAATGAGTTATTATAATTTTGAAACTAAGGTGCTCTCAGGCAAAGATATGGGAATAGCAATAACAGTTCTTTACTAGGAAAATTAAAAATACAAATGCAATAGTACAAACAACAAAAAAACCCCCTACTGACAGAGTCAGAATAGGCCCTGACCCCCTGTGTGTCAGGGTGGTGGCACAGTCCCATTCCATGGTGGCTCAGCCCTCCTGCAGTGCCAGCTGTGGTTCTGCTGGAGCAGGGATCCTGGACAAGGGTGGAGTTTTCCTCTGAAGCTTCAGTGCTGCTGTAGATGGGCCTGGTCTTCCTCTGGGAATGCAGTGGAGAAGAAAGCTGCTCCTCTGGGAATGCAGTGGGAAAAGGCTGCTGTGGTGTTCCCAGTGTCAGATTCTGTCCAGGTGGGAATGCTTGGCTCCTCCCCTGGGCAGAGCATCTCCCAGTGGGATGATGGAATTTTATCAGCCATGCAGGGACACTCAGTGGCCATGAACAGAAGAGATCTCCTGGAGGGAGGATTGGTTCTGGGAGAGATAAAGAAAACTGCCCAATGAACAGAACTGCCACAGCTCTGACAGATGGCAAATAGAATACACACATTGTCTTTCAATCCAGGATAACTGCCATGTGATGCTGTGCTTTTTTTGAGTGTTTTTTGAAAGTGTGATGTAATTTATCCCTATCAAGCTGAAGAATAACAGTCTCTCCTAGGATTTATCATTTTGAGATTGGCTGCCAATATTTACTGCTATTATTGAACTGTTATGTACTGCCCCACAGTTATCAACTCCTCCTAATTGTGGCACTTGAACATATTTGGCACTTCTGATCCCTTTTTCTTCCAGAGGCCAGAACCAGGCTGTCCTGAATGCAGTGAGTGGCCAGGCTGTCATCACTGCTCAGAACCATGGCTATGCCATCGATGGCTCCTCCCTCCCTCCTGGCTGGAAGCCTCTCTTTGTGAATGCCAATGACCAAACCAATGAGGTGAGCTCTGCACAGAGAGGCCTCTATTTCACCTCCTGTAAACCTGCTCTCACATTATCAAGGCTGAATTTGTTGATTTGATCATCTGCTTTTCTTGGAGCTCTGCTTTACAGCCAGGGTAAGATGGGTACCCCACTGTACCAGCCCCACTGCACTGGATTGCAGCAGTGACTTTATCATTTCCCTGAACAGTAGCCTTATTAATTTCCATGGTTTCCCCTCTGCTGGTGCTGCTCACTTGGCTACCATTCTCTTAGGGTTTGTGCCACAGCAGTGCAAGCAGTCACCAGTTTGTTGTGTTGGTTCTGTGTTGCCCAGCACAGAAAAGGGATATCATTGCTATGTAATTTGGTCTGTTATTGTAAATATAATTCCAATGACTAAAGTCATGAGGAAAAGGGGCTGCCCCTAGAGAATAGCTTACATGATCTAAGATAAAAGTCCAATGTCAAGTGGCATCCATGTTTGAGATCTCAGGCTTGTATTTGCCCGCATCAAATCTTTTCCATGATGCCTAATGTTGTGCAAGTTTTTAAAATCGTGTTAGTTATCAGGAAATCAATGAAAAAGAAGGTATTTTCAAAAGCAGTTTCCTTCATGGAAATATGCCTCTTTCTCTCTCTTGTTTTGTATGAATGCTCACTATAAAGTCTGGCAGATTGAATAATGCTGTTCTGAGCTACTCATACGATGATTTTAAAATAAGTTTGGTTTGTCATTTGCTGTTTATCCTTGTTTATTTGTTGCTTTATCCTTACAGAGGGACATCTAAACACAGAAAGGTATCTAAACATAGACAAATTTTACCAAACAAAACATTGATGCAAAAAAAATTTACAGCTGTTCAACTCAATTTTTGAAATGAGTTTATTTTCACTGTGTTGACAAACTAAACCCATTCATTCCTAGGCTTTTCATGTTTGCTTTAGCTGGAATTTGGAGACAAAGGTGATAAGGTTGGACAGGAATCTTATGGATCTAGTAGAATGATGTTCTTTCATGTGAGCTAAAAAGCCATTTCTGTGAACCCCAAAGCAGCAACAGTCTCCTAGACCTTCATAGATAGAGAGGGACAAGGACTGTGTTGGTTTAGCATGCAAAAACAGGGTCAGGGCTGAGCACTCTGTTGTGTGCAGTCTGTTGCATTCCTCAGCTTGAAAAAAAAGGCATTTCTTGGGGCTGACCTGACCTATTACAGCTGGACAGGGCCAGCACAGGTTTCCAAATGCTGACAAGGCATGGAGTGAACATTTTTATAAGTTTTTAAATAAATTTTTAAAATTTTTACATTTCAGAAAGTTTTTACATACATTTACATGTAACTACAAGGAACATGAGCATTCAGGGAAAGTGTGACAGACTGATGGAATTCTTTACTCTGAGAGCAGAAATTCATGGCATAATGTTGTGGTCAGTAGCTCATCTCTCATCCCTGTCCTATCCTGGCATCCCACCCTGAAGCTCTGGATGGCACTGTGGTTCTATGTGAGACTGTTTGGGGAAGCAGGTTGTATCAGGGCTGCTTTTCCCGGAATTTCCTCTTGAGGAACTTCTCTACCCCTGTCTGGAATTGGAAACCATGAGCAGTGGCACCTATGGGTTGGTGTCCCAGTGGATCTTGCTTCTTGGTGGTATCAGACCACTCAAATGAGAAATCATTTTTTCCTGGCTCCAACTGAAACAACAAACACTGTCTCTAAACTCAGTTTAGGTCCTTCATAGCTTTTGTTTGTCCACAACAGTGGTCCTCTTCATCACTCTGCCCAGCCCACGGCAGAGATCAAGGCCCCTGTGTCAGAATTTAAAATGAATTATGGAAATCAGGAGTGTGAACAACATTTTTTCTATGACAGAACCAATCAGCTTGGCATGGTTAAACCATTCATTCCATAACAGCCTTGTCTTTTCTTGCCAGGTATGTTTTTCTTCTCTGCCCTGTGTGTGCAGGGAGCCCTGTGTAGCTGCTCTGTCAGATGCTTACAGCTTATCTATTTTATTTGTGGGGACCCTTGTGGCAGGAAGGAAGGATGAATCTGACTCCATGCTCTCGGAAGGCTAATTTCTTATTTTATTATATTATATTATAGTAATACTATACTAAAGAATACAGAAAGGATACTTACAGAAGGCTAAAAAGATAATAATGAAACTGGTGACTCTCTCCAGAGTCCAACACAGCTTGGCACTAATTGGCCAATGAGACAAAAAAAATTTACACCAGAAACCAATGAAACAATCTCCAAACACATTCCAAAGGAGCAAAACACAGGAGAAGCCAATGAGATAATTGCTTTCCTTTTTCTCTGAGGCTTCTCAGCTTCCCAGGAGAAAAATCCTGGGCGAAGGGATTTTTCCAGAAAATATGAGTGTGACACTTATCAATATTTGGTGTTGCATTGAAAGCTCTGTCTCCAATGTGCGCCCCAGTCCATGGACAGCTGAGGCTTGCACAGGCCCTGCAGAGTTAACAGCACAGCAAGAGACAGGGAATGAAATGGGTGTCAATTGGACAGCCCCTAGAAACACATCAGTCCTTTGGCCTTCAGTGCTTGCAGGGATAAGGTGGCTTTTTGTTCACTTGCTTGTCAGGAGGTGTCTAAGAGAGTCACTTTTATTCCTGCAGGGAATTATGCATGAGAGCAGATCGATTTTCACAGTGCAGTTCTATCCAGATGCAAATCCTGGGCCCAGGGACACAGAGGTAATGTATGGGGGCTGATCTGGGCTTGCTTTCTGATGGCCTTGTGAGTGCAGATGTTTATCAGCTGCTGTACCAGTTGGTGGTGGTCCTAAATCTTTGGTCTGGAAGTGTCAGGATCCTAGCAAAGGTCCCAGTCATGCATAGGTTTGTGTCTGCTTAGCTTGATCTGGAGCTAATTGCAATCAGCAGCAAGAGGTCTATTGACTTCCTAGTGCTTTGGATCAGTGATTCCATTCATATGATGTGTATGTATTGAGTCCTGGTGGGATTATCTGTGTTGGAAGTTACTAAAGTGCTTAAGCCTTTGCAGGATCAGGCTGAAATCTCTTGCAAAAGAGACTGCAAAAGGAATAGGATTTTATCTTAAATGTAAAAAATACTAGCCAGATGCTTTGTAATAAAATCATTAACTTTCTAATATACTTTAGTTCCACTTTCAAATTTTATAATTACTGTAGAGTTATGTAAATGGATTCATACTTCCTCACTCTGGTTCTCCTAAGTGAAATGAAATTTTAATCCCCCATCTGTGACTTCACACAAATTTTGTAACAACTGGTTGCATAGTCACAGAATATGACTAAGCAGCATCAGGGGATGTGGAAGGCAGAAAGAAGCATGTCTGAACATAAATAAACTATTTAGCATTTCCTGAGAGACAAAGATGGAAGAATACCTAGAAATGCTTATGTTAATCTTAATTTGATGATGTTGATTAAATCTGCAAGTAAATCTCTTGGTATCAGGAACTTTCATAGCAACCTGATTGACTAGTGTATATCAGAGAACCCAAAAAACTCAGCTGTGTTTTTTCTCCAAGTCTGTGCACTCCCACTGCTGGGCTGGTTTGATAACATAGCTATCCTGATAAGCTTGCAGGACCCATCCATGCTCCTTGCACAGGTAATTCCCAGCAGTCAGCCAGCCTCGGGGCTGTGCAGCAGAAGCCTGGTGGGTGTGGGGTGAGTGGGAAGCCTGTCCCACTGCCTGTAGCTGCCTGATCCCACCGAGGGTCCTGCTGCCTGCTCTGCCTGCTTGGAGAGCTCTTTTCTGGTACCTCCTCTGCAAGGACAACACTGATTTTGCACAAATGATGTTTAGCTATCCCTGCTCAGAGCCCTGCCCTCTAGCAGGCACCATTCCAGATGGTTCCCTGAGCTGGTTCAGTGTATGCTCCTCTGTGTTTTAGCTTTTGGTGCACGTTCACTGCCTGCACTGGCAGCCACAGAGAAACAGAGCACACAGACATGATTGATGTGTGTTTTCTTCCTGATTATGACCTCACTTTCTTGAATGCAGCTTTGTCAGATATGTCAAAGTTGTTATATAAATTTCAAATAATGATTTCCTCTTCTGAGATGGTGTAAATCTGCCTGCTGAAGGCAGCAGAGGAGAGCTGATTGCATGAATTCACAAATGGCCTGGTTTTTCCTTCTTTGCTTGGTGTATATTGAGTTTGGCTTTGGCAGTAAATACATGTGTTTGTTTTTCCTAGTTCCTATTTGATTCATTTATTTCCCTGGTTAAAAGAGGGAAAGGCACCACCATTCCCTCAGTCCTTCCCAAGGCTGGAGTGACAGCTTCTAGAGTGGAGGTCAGTGTACAGATATTTTCATGCCTGTCAGTGAAGCTGGGAGCAAGTTAATTCCTACTGAACCCACAGAATGAAATAGCACATGGAAGTCAAAGGAGGCTTCTCTTATAAAAGTCCTGACAGCTGCTTATCTCACAGTCATCTGGCCTCTCTTGTGCTATTAACTCTCTTTTCTTTGAATGAGTTTTAAGTTCTGATGTTTCATGTATTTTCTTTGCAGCTCTCCTGAGAGAGGTACTCTCATAGCAGTATAATGAGGTGCCCTGGGATAATCTGGCCAGGAGATTTCATGCCAGCAATATAATGTCGGTGCTTGGTTGCTTAGCAAATAAATCTGAAATTCCTAACGTGAGCTGAATTTCATACAGTTGCTGTCTTCAAGGCAGCAGGATTTTGTGGGTAGCCAAAGTGAGGCATTGTTGTCTATGAGCACATGATACAATTAACAGATTTATTGTATGCTCTATCCATGAGTCACATGTTTCTCTAAATGGAGATATATGGGAGAATTCCAGTAGAAATACTCTAAGAAGTAAAACTGAGGTGATTTTGAAAGCAGCTTCTTTTTTGAAAACTTGTGTTCTGTAATTTAAGACTGTTCAGTGCTGCACAGTCTCTGTTCATTTCAACATCCACCACACTGGGACTGATTGTTTTCATGCCATTTGACACTTGCAGGTCTCCAAAGTTCTCATTCTGGGATCCGGGGGTCTGTCAATTGGTCAGGCAGGGGAATTTGATTACTCTGGATCGCAGGCTGTGAAAGCCTTGAAGGTGAGGAGATACTGTGAAAATACAGAGTTCTGTATGTTTATAACCTCATCTTTCCCTTCTCACAGCCAAACTGATCCGCCAACTGTGTCCAGCTGGGCTAAGGAAGGTGATGAGGATAAATGACCATAGGGAAAATAAGCAATTTTTGTTGGTGAACTCGCTGGTTGAGTGACGTGAGTTAACCACTCTGAATTGTCTTCCAAAGACATGTTTTAGGGGTTCCATCACAGTCTTCAAGCAGTTTGTTATTTGGGATGTGTGCCTGGTTGCTCCAGGCTTGTTAAACTGAATGGAAATGGAGGAGGAGGAATATGGTCAGATGTACCTGAGGTGAGACTCTGGAACTTTTGTGATCTGTCAACACACTGCAGGGCAGACAACCAGTAACAGCTGAACAGTTGGCTACTGCTATGCAAAAGAACCCCTCATCAAGGCAGGCTTGCTAAATGGTATTTCTTTTAAATAGGATGAGTTTTTAAAAAGTCATTAATGTCAAGTTTTGTTTCTAGAACAGGTCCTAGAAAGGTTACTAGGGCAAAAGCTCATGCTAGAGGAAGGTGTAAAAGGGTAGAATGTCCTGTGATGGGGTTATTGTTGGTAATGTAAGAGTTACCCAAGCCCCAAGTTCTTGTCTAACCTCATGTGAAGAAGGAAGAGGAAGCTTTCAGATCCCTGACAGAGTCAGAGCAGAAGTAGCAGCTGCCCTCAGATGAGGTGATGGTTGTGAGTGGTTCTGAGGCTGTCCTGATGCCACAAACATTCTATTCCTGTGCTGGCCCTGGAGTGAAGGAAGGAAAAAATCAGTTTTAGGAATGTTAAATATAATCTGGGTTGCTCTGGTTCATCCCCATGTTGCAACACATCTTGTATGTGTGTTGTTTGTGTACTGTATTGCTGTTGCTGGCTACTGGTTCAAACTGACCACATCATCAGGAGACAAGTACAGGCCAGGAGTGGAGGATCCCAGAGTTGGGCAGCATCAATAATGACCCATTTGGAAAAGAGGCATCTCCTTTTATTTATTTTTTTTCTTTTTCCCTCTCCCTTGTCCTTTAAACTCAGCTTGGGTCAGAAAGTGGGGTTTTTTAGTGAAAAATCCCCCCAGCTTGACTTCCCACAGAGTCCTTCCCCTTCACATGGCCACCCAAGAGCTGCTGCGATCTGTGGGCTGATCCAGAGGCAGAGCTTGCCCTTCCTGACCTTGCCTCTGGCAGAGGCATTCAGGGCTGCCTGTGAGAGAGGAGTGGCTGGTCAGTCCTGCCAGGGAAAGCTGCAGAACATGGCTGGGAGAGAACAGAGTTAACAGCAGACAGGAGAAATTTATTTTTCCTTGGACTTGTTCTTTTTGATTGATTTTTTTTGTTATGGATCAGCACTGATTCTCAGTGCCGATGTTCTGATTCATTCTGCTGTGTGCTGCTGCTCTTGCTTGGCTCTTGGATACTGATTTATTATAAGAAGGTGCTGATACTAATATTCAGTCCTGGACAGTTAAATGGGTGCTTCTTTTAAATACTAAAAAGTCTTGAGGAGATGGGACTTCCACATTCAGTAAATTTGTATCTGAAAAAATATTCATCAAAGGCAAGAACATCCCCTGAAGAGCAAGGCCTGGAAGCATCTGTGAACAACAGACTGGCTTGTGGCTACCTGGAAAATCTTCAGGATAACTTTCTGTGGGGATTATCCCAACTCAGCTGAATACAGGCGGATATTACACAAAAAGAGAAATGGCGCCCTTCTGGAGTAATAACAATTGATTGCTTTAATTAAGTAATAAATGTCTCCACCAGGGTGGGTAGCCATGACCCAGAGTTCTGTATGTTTATAAAAAACTAAAAAAGGAAGAAGTTGAAGGAAAGGGTTGGAAGAGAAAATAGCACGTGAATTAAAATCCAACATCCCAAGCAATTGGGCCAGCATGATGTGATATCAATGAAATTTGTCTCTCAGCACAGAGAGCATTAATTCTCTCATTAATTATCCTTATCATCATTGCTAGTTGATCTTTGATACCTTGTCCCAGATAAGCAGGGAAGAAAGCTGAGACGTGCAGATAGTCCAGCTTGTTGAAAAGTGATAAACTCTTTCTTCCTCCATTTGTTTCAGCAGAATTGTAGCCATAAATTTCTGAATACATTTATTACAGAAGAATGTTTTGATCTTTTCCCTCACCATCACCATGAAAACTACCCAATTAAGGATCATTTGTCTAAATCCAAAATATTTTCCATAAGGATTTTATATGTTCTTTCCCTCCCCTGTTCCACACATTTCCAAGGAAAGTGTGCTTCAGTGAAAAGAAAATCCAGCTTTTCACAGGGAAAAAGGTCAGCAGAAATTTACAGCTGGTCTTTAAGGCAGTATTTTAAGTTATCAAAGAAAGGAGAGGAAATGTTATCCAACACCTGAGCACTGAGAGCTCTGAGTGAGAATCCCACTGCTCCAGGTGAGTTATTGTTTTGTTCCCCCAAAGCAGTGAGACAAACAATCACAATTTTTAAACAAATACAGAAAACTCCTGTGGCATTTTCATGCTTATTGTGAACTGAGGGAAAATAGCACTTTCTGTACTGATCCTAGCAACACTTCCATAGCATTTTCTCCAGTCTGTTTCTTTAAAATATTTAAAAAATATTGGTACTGTTCCTCTTTTCAATGAGTATTGTAATTTTTTAACCTTTTAACAACTTCCATGTATATATATTCAAAATTACATTTTGAAATGTAATTTGCATCTATAACTAGCATCTTTTGCAAATGATGTTTGTAGTTTTTCAGCCTTACATGAAGTTGATGGAGATTAGAATGAGCTCCTGTAAAAATGAGGCCACAGCCTTTGCACTTTTCAGTGCACCTTTGCAACAAAGCAGTAGAATAATTTTCTGAATCTGCATGTCTGCTTCATGTGGTTGATGTGGGGTTTTTTTTAAGCTTGGCCACACTCATAATTTTTAGCAAAACTTGGTTGGTTTCCTCATTAGGTGCTGGTATTTCAGGAGTGAGGAGGATTGATCTGCCCAGCTCTGACTCAGAATTTTCTATTAATGAGCAAACCAATGCATTTCTGTCTGTAACTAAAGAGCAGCAAGACTGTTATAGCAGGAAACAGATAAACTTTATTATCTATTATCACTCTGTCTCAGTTTCTCATCTGTGACAGAGAAAGAGCAGTGTAAAATTTTGGCTAACCTCCATCTTGCATAGAAAGGCAGAGTTTGTCTTTTAATATGCGCAGTATCAAATAACAAAAGTTATGGGATGAGATTTTTAAACTGATAATACCAGGACAATGAAGTGTTTCTATGGAAAGTCAAAGAAAAAAATGTGGTTTTGTTACTAGTTAGTACAAAAATCTGAGAACTTCAAAGATCTACTGCTTGGCAAGAAAATATTAGCTTTTGATTAAATTTTTTGGTTTGTCACCTTTAATCTGACTTCCAAAGGCAGACAGACATGAGTATGCTGCAGTTTGTACCTGTCTCTCCTATATAACTCCTAAATGTGTTAAACAATTTCAATCAAATTTCTGAGTCATGTGGGAATCTCCATTCCCTCAAGATTCACAGGCACAAAAGTAAATAATTGGCATTGGCTCAGCTTTCAGACCTGAAGTCTCTTACAGGACAGTGCATAATTTTAAAATTCTGCTGTTGGTAAACTGCTTGATGAATCCCATCTCTTCTTGCTGGTACTGCTGCTGCTGTTAGCTTTTTTCCCACATGTGCCTATATTTAACACAATTTTTAATTTTTCAGGAAGAAAATGTGAAAGTTGTCCTCATGAATCCCAATATTGCTTCAGTGCAGACCAATGAGACTGGCTTAAAGCAGGCTGATGCTGTCTACTTCCTCCCCATCACTCCTCAGTTTGTCATCGAGGTCATCAAGGCAGAGCATCCTGATGGATTAATCCTGGGCATGGGGGGCCAGACTGCTCTCAACTGTGGTGAGTGTGATACAGGTGCCTTGGCACTCCATGAAGGCCAAATCATGGTTTTTATCAAATAACAAGTAAAGTAATAAGGGACAGGACCAGAGGAAATGACCTTCAGTTGCACCAGAGGAGGTTTAGTTTGGCTATTAGGAGAAATTTCTTCACTGAAAGGATAGTCAGGCATTGAATCAATCTGGAAGTGCTCAAAAGGTGTGTGGTTGTGGCACTTGTTGGTTGTGGCACTTGGGGACATGACTTAATGGTGTACATAGTGCTGCTAGGTTAATATTGGACTTGTGGATCTTAGAAGTCTTTTCCAACCTGGATGATTCTGTGATACTACCACATGTTCTGCAGATTTTATTTCTGCAGGCATCCAAGCCCCAATGCCTCACACATTGGCCAGGTTACTGAGGGACAGAGATTCCAACCATGGGGGAGTAAGTGATTCCTAAGCTGTGAACTTAACATTTAATTGCTGGGTTTGGTACTTTAAAGTCATTTATATGTCCTGCTTTTCATCTTAAATCTTAGTTATCATAGTTAGATTTAGGATATTCTGACCACCTTGAGGCAGAGATAAAATGCAAAAGTTACCTTCATATAACTTCTTGCACCAATATTCATCTGTGTAGCTTTGCTCTGTGGTGCAGGTGGTGACCATCTGGTAACTGTAGTATTATTCCAGGTTTCATAGATTTGAGGGTGGAAAATTTCATGTTATGGTTTTGAGTTCTGACAAAAATAATAAAATTAGCTGTGGGTGAGGTGAGACAAGTTGTCAGCTAATCAGATATCTTTTGAATACTTTTTTTGCTCTAAATTTTCTACATTCTTCTCTGTGAGCGTGATGAGGTCCTGGCACAGGTTGCCTAGAGAAGCTGTGGCTGCCCTTGGATCCCAGGAAGTGTCCAAAGCCAGGCTGGATGAGGCCTGGAGCAACCTGGGGTAGTGGAAGGTGTCCCTGCCCATGGCAGGGGGCAGGAATGAGATGAATTTGATGGTTTCTTCCAACCCAAACCATTCTGTCCTTTAATTCTATCATTCTTCATTTACTGTCATTCCTCAGAACTGTGTTTTGGTTTCCTCTGCAGGAGTGGAGCCCTTCAAGCAAGGAGTACTGCAGCAGTACGGTGTGAAGGTCCTCGGTACTTCAGTTGAATCCATCATGGCTACAGAGGATAGAAAGCTTTTCTCTGATAAACTAACTGAGCTAAATGAAAAGATTGCTCCTAGCCTTGCAGTGGAATCGGTAAATCAGATCAATTTGAAGATGTGATTGCTATTACTGTTGCCCATTTGGCTTAATAAAAATATTTCTTGTTTTGTAGAGTGAAAGCTGAATGCAGCTGTGGATGCTGTAGTGTGTACAGCACTCCTTGGTGATTAATGCTTGGTCACCATGATTTAAAATGAATGAAAATACAGTTAAGCACTGCAAAAACCTAATCCAATTTACCAATTGGCAAGAAAAGTAAATTATATTGGGGTGACTCCTGTGCTGCAGCACTAAAGTATGTGACATGTCAGGGGTACTTTTCTTAAATCATATACAAGACATTTAGAGTTAGGATTGGACGTCCCCAAAATCAGCATGATTGAAATCTTTATTGAGGATGGGAGTATGACAACATAAAATTCAGTTTGGTGGAAAGGTCTGTTCAAGTTTGGAGGAAATCAAACAGGTCTTAAACTGGGATGTCTTTAGGAGGGGTTATTTCATGCTGGAGTCTCTGAACACAGATCCTGTAAGGACACTGTCCATGGCAGGTCAGCAAGGAAGTCCCTATACAGCTAAGACAGAAGTCACCTCCTTGAGTGCATGTTACAGTTTTTTGCTATTTGGCAGAAAAGGGGAATATTATAAAGTGAACTTCTATTATTTTAACTTTATCTTCAGACAGTTTAGTGTCTTACTGATGAGATTTCCAGTTAACCTCGTAACCAGAGTTGAAGACTTTATTTATCTGAATTGCTATCTCTTTCTGAAATGTATTCCCCTCTCCTTTAAGGTTGAAGATGCTCTGAAGGCAGCTGAAAAGATTTGCTACCCTGTCATGATACGTTCTGCCTATGCCCTTGGTGGTCTGGGGTCTGGAATATGTCCTGATAAGGAAAGTTTGCTGGACCTTGGTACAAAGGTATGTCTGGAACTGCAAACTCGGGGAATATCTGAACATGTGATTTTCTTAAATACTGTTCTAATGTCATAGACACTGGATTTGTACATACCTTAAATTTCATCTTATCTGTAAAATGTTTTCCTGGTTAAGAACTGCCCTCTTTTCATCATTCCTGCTGACAGATAGTGAAAATGGCTCAATGACAGATCTTTTAAATTCATGACATGACATAATTTGAGCAAGTTTTTCAGCTGTTTTGGTCTGAAAGGAAATAACTTTGTCTAGATTCACCTACTTCCAAGAGTAAATGATTATGAAGAGTGTCAAGGAAGTGGAAACATTTGAAATGCTGGGTGATAACGTGGTCTTAGGGACAGAAGGCTAGGAGGCTTGGGCCTCTTCTGTGTTTTTGTCAAAAGATGGTAATTCTCTTAGGTCAAAAGCTCATTTAGCAGGATGACACTACATAATTTGACAGCTACCAGCTGTCTCTGGCTATGAAGACAGCTCTTTTTCTATAGAAAATCCAGGATTGTTTAAACATTGCTGTGAAAAGTAAACAGATAATTGGGGAAAACAAATCAAAAGCTTTTTTCCTTGTCAAAAATGCAGAATTTTAGGAAATAAAAATCTATCCCTATGGGTCTCTAGAATTCTTGGGTTTTTCTCTGGTTTACTGAGCCTCTTAATCTTTCACTTATCTCTAGAAAGAAATACTGCAGATGTCACTAAGAGCTGTATGTGCAAATGACTTTGTGTTCCTCACCTCTGCTGTCATGCAGACTTTGGGTCTGCTGTGCTCAGTGCTGAACAAACACTGCTTGGGTGGTGTCAGCTGTGAGGGGCTCAGGGGGCAGGACTGGTACATGTAGGGGAGGCAGGAAGGGCAGGAATTCCATCTTACAGATCCATGGAGAGGTTGGAAACATGTCACTCAGACTCACTCGTGGGCTGTGTTTAGAGGAAGCAGAAATTCACCCATAAACCCTGGGAGTGCAGCTGTCTGACAGGTTTATATCAGAACCTTTTTCAGTAGGAAAACCCTGGTTTTGATCACCACATTGTGGTCTTTTGGTTTTTTTTTAAGTAAGCCTGCTGCCTACCAGCAGTCTCAGATTCCTGCCTGCAGGGCTGTTCCCAGTTACCACTTCTGCCAGGTGGTGCTTCATTCTAAGTTTGAAGTCTGGCATTTCTACTTGCTAAATGTCATCCTATTAATCATGGCTTAATGCTAAAATTGATCTGGATCTCTCTGCAAGGCCTCCTGTCCCTCAGAGTTTACAGCACCTCCCAGTTCAGTATTGATATTTCAAAATTTACAGTGAAAACCAATTTGGGTCTTGTTGAATTAAGTCAAATTTGAATGCTCATTTCCAGAGCCCAGCAGTTATGATTTGTAGTAATTCAGTGAACTGGATTTTCAGGCACTGGACTGAACTGCTTATAATTCAGATAACTGAACACTGGGTGTTTGATAGCACAGCTAGTTCAGCTAACTTGGTTTTGAGGTTGTGTCTCCTGAGTCTGCTCCATTGAGTGAGAGAAGGATACAGGAGCATCCAGGACTGGTTTGCAGGAGTGGTTAGGTGTTCCTGCTACATCCCCACCAGGTCAGTGCCTGCTTAGGCCAGTGTGAAGTGCCATTCCTCTAGCCCTTTTTCTTTTTTTATGGGTGATTTTGGCAACTGAGCTAAGGGCAGTGTTTAAGTAACAGCTTGAGTTAATGACAGATGGGAGCAGACTGAAGAGCCAATTCATGGGCAGCATTATAACAAGAAGCTTTGCTAAAGGATGGATTGATAATGTGCCCATCACTTTCTAGGGTTTTAAGCAAGTATTGATTAATGTTTTCTATCTGCTAATATTAAAGCCATGTATTCACTTAGATGATGCTCATTTGCCAACAAACTGTATTTTTCATTTTTGCCTTGTATGCTGAGGAATACTTTCAAGATTAGTTTAAGAATAAATCATGACCCTTGCCTCTGGTTAGTATGCCAATGACAAGCAGCATTATTAATGCTATTAATTACATAGTGTTTGCTGGCACAAACTCTCCCATCACTCAGTCATTCTGCTTTTTGCAGTGCTCTCCTATTGAAGTTCTTATAATCTTATTTGTTATTTATATACTGTTGCAAACACACATGCCCAATTTTTTCCCCATCATATCACATACATATTTTCAAGTGTGCCTTTCAAATCACAGTAAAGCAATTTTTAAGAAAGAGAAATAGAAAGTGCTTGTTATCAATATTATGAACTTATTTTCATATTTCATTTGGTCTGAGATGTCTGCAGATAAGTCTTAAATGTGCAATAGGGTCTAATAAGGGGTTTGGTGCTGGTTTTTAGGGGACTGTTGTGGGGGTTTTTTGGTGTTTATTTTCCCTAACCTCTTCCTAGGCATTTGCAATGACTAACCAAATTCTGGTGGAAAAGTCAGTTGTTGGCTGGAAGGAGATAGAGTATGAAGTTGTAAGAGATGCTGCTGATAACTGTATTGCTGTCTGCAACATGGAAAACATTGATGCTATGGGAGTCCACACAGGTAGGCTTGGGCAAAGCTGGCTCAGTGACTTTTTTATGCAATACTATTCTGCCTGGTGTTATTGACAGAGCTTTGTGATTGATAAAGTGGGCTAGAAAAATACTGTTTGGGTCCTGAATACAGCCAGATAGGGCATGAAACAGATTAAACCTATACCTGTGATTGTGTTTTGCATAAGATTCCTTAGCCTGCCTCCAGCTCTGAGCTTCTGACTATCTGTGCTTTTCACCAGCTGTGCATGTACAAGTTGTAATCTCTGGTCATGTCATTACTGGTAGTGGGTTAGCAAAGACAGTGACTTGTGTGGCCACAATTTACTGCTCCTGAGCTGCTTCTCATTGCCTTCTCTGCTACCTTGTGACAAACAGGAGATTCTGTTGTGGTGGCTCCAAGCCAGACACTCAATAATGAGGAGTTTCAGATGCTGAGGGATCGTGCCATCAAAGTTGTCCGACATTTGGGCATTGTGGGAGAGTGTAATATCCAGTTTGCTCTGCATCCAACTTCCCTGGAGTACTACATCATTGAAGTTAATGCCAGACTCTCAAGAAGTTCAGCTTTGGCCTCCAAGGCAACAGGGTAAGATTGTTTTAAAAACCCAAAGTGTTCCAGAACAAACAAATGAATGAACAGAAAAAATTAGGAGAGCAGAGAGAGAGAAGAAGGGATTTGGATCAATGTATTATTTAAATAAGTAGCTACAAGGAAAAAGAATTGCAGCATCTGCCTTCCATGTAGTTAAAACATAGTGGTGTAGCCCACATTTTCATCAAGGAAGACTGAAGATGGCTGTAGAGAGAATTCTGGAGCAGTCAGGTCAGTAAGATACAGATTTCTGCATGGGAAGCTTCAAAGAACAGCTCTTGTCAGCATCTGTTAGGTTTGACCCTTGGAGAGCTGGTCCTGCTGGGAGATGGAGGGTGGGGTTAGTGAGCCCTCCAGGTCATTCCAGCCTGCTGATGCTGTTACTACAAATGGGAAAGCTCCCAGGAGGCGTGTGTGTGGGAGCCTAATCCTTGCCAAGCACATCCACTGTATCCATATGTTGGCTGCAAATCATCTCTGGGACCCAGAGGGCAGAGTTATTAATGAGCTGTCTGTCAGATTGATGCAAATGGCATTGCTAGCTGCCTTTGTTTTGTTGGCTAATCATAAACTAATCAAGATAAGGATGGTCAAAGCAGGCTGTTTAAAAATTGGCTTCTTAATTGCACTTTGCAGATGCTGTTGAGAGGCACAAATTAATCTCTAATTTGCAGTTCTCAACAACTCTTATGGTTATTTAAGGCCCATAGCAGGCTGGAGATAAGCCATGTTGTTGGACAGTGGGTGTTTGATTGTTTTCTTTTTCAATGACAGATTTGCAGCTAAACATATCTGTGGATGTGACAGCTACTGAAAAGGGGTGGCATGGTGGATAAAAAAGCAAGTCCCAGATCTAGGGAGGTAGCTGTGCAATGTGTTGAGGTAGGAGGCTGGGTGGGTCCTGCTGTCCTTGAGCACAGGAGCCTTCCCTTGTGTTGAGGAGGGACGATCACCTCACATCTGTTTAACTGGATCCTCTCCTGGGATTTGCAAATACAAAGTTCTTTCCACTCTACAGTTCTCTACTCCTCTCTGACAGGTATCCATTAGCATTCATTGCTGCCAAAATTGCCTTGGGGATTCCCTTGCCAGAAATCAAGAATGTGGTGACAGGAAAAACCTCTGCTTGCTTTGAGCCTAGCCTGGATTACGTTGTGACCAAGATACCCCGCTGGGATCTGGACCGCTTCCAGCACACTTCCAACTGGATTGGGAGCTCCATGAAGAGTGTGGGAGAGGCAAGTGCACCTTCCATTCCACCACTTGGGAAAGCCATTTCTGTTACTTGGAAACCCTCAGAGTGTCTGTCTTCAAGGACCTAATGAATTGAAGGATATATATTAAGCTCAAATGATTTTTATCCAATACTATAATTAATGGAAATTAATTAGGACTGCGTAATATGGTTTGACTCCTAAAGGAAGAGATCTCTATGGGTCACCTGAGGTTGACTTCATTACTAACGCTCATTCCAGAGCTCTAAGAGTTATTTTTTTAGTTTGAGTTTCTGTAGTGGTGGTTAACTACAGTACAATTTTAGGAGTAGTAGTGTGTTGATATTTTCAGTGGTGCCCATCAGCCACAGCTTTCAGTTCTTCCTGAATTATTTGTCCTCTGTGTTGAAACCATATGCCAGATCTCAGCCTGTTTCTTCCCTTGAAATCCAAACACAAACTGTCATCTTGCTCTCAAGTTTTGACTTCTTTTAGAGATGAAGTCTCTTACATCAGAATTTGAGATGTCTGGACAGTAACAGTA
The DNA here is from genome assembly GCF_017590135.1 of Pyrgilauda ruficollis. Lineage (NCBI taxonomy): Eukaryota > Metazoa > Chordata > Aves > Passeriformes > Passeridae > Pyrgilauda > Pyrgilauda ruficollis. Next base: position 1,954,349 of record NW_024530266.1, read on the forward strand.
TTTTCAGAAGAAGTGGGAAATGATACAAAATCATTAAATTACCCACTTGATTAGTTAATTACATATCAGATACCAAAGCAAAATAATTTGTGTATTTTTTCAGTTGTCTTTTCAAATAGTTATTTTATTAAATTATTTTGACATGCAAGATGTTCCTAATATCATTGTTGCCATTGAACAAGAAGTCTTCATCAGAACTGGAAAGATTAATTAGAATTTGATCTTCCATTGGCAGGTTTGGCTTTAATGGTAATAAGATGGGTTTAATGGTAATGAGATGGGTTTTTGTTTTCAGTGAGATGATGCTTCCTGATATTCCCCTAACCTGCTTAGGGGTTTTGGGACTGTTCTGTAGAACTGAGTTCCTAAATACAGTTGCACCATCAGCTGTGGAACTTGCTGGCCATACACATTTGCAGAAGGAGATGTTGAGTCCTTCTCATGTTCATATGCCACAGAAGTGCTTGAACCTGTGTCATTTTTCAGGCAGGACGGAAATACAGGGAGAGTCAGTGCTCTAACAGGGCAGGTGAGCTGAAGCAGGGATGGAGAAGCCCAAGGGATGCAGTTTGCAGCTGGTGGGGGAACTGAGCAAGAATGTTAATCTGCAGGACCTGTGGGTAGGAGATGGAGCCTTTGAAGCAAAGATTTTCTTGCCACTGTGCCTCTATTAGTATGGAACAGGCATCTCCCCAGGCCTGAACTTGAAGCCAGATCGCATCACCTACTGCATTTTTATTAATTGAACGGTCTGGTCTGGCTTTTTCTGAGCTCTGTTGTGCTGGGCAGTGGGCCTGGAGCTGTGAGAAAAGAGAAAACAATGTTATTTTTTCTTTTGACATTTTTCAGCATTGTGTTTGAGAAGATTTTTATGCTGTTAAGGTTTCTCTGCACTGGGAAATAAAAATGTAAAAGTTTGAGAAAGAGCTCTGTTACCTCAAAGATTTCTAGACAGAAAGGCTTGTTTTCTTATTAGATACTGTGTCAAGACTGAAGGAGGGAAACCCCTTCAGTGCTGCTATGCCAAGGAGGAGTAATCATTTACTAGAACCCTCACAGGGGAGAGTTAGTGTTAAATGTAATTTAAAGGAAGCAGGAGCAGGTTTCTCCTGAACCTTAAAATTCACACTGTGAATTTCTATCTCTAACAGGCTGTTAAACAGAAATATTCTTTTATATTACTATACCCATGCTGCTGCATAATGTTTCCCCCTACCAGAGTTCTTCCCTTAAAGCAGTTTACAGAGGAGAGCAGCATTCTCCTGTGTGTTACAGACAGGGAAATGGAAATCAAAAGTGCAATAGTCCACCAAAACCAAAAAACCAACCAGTCACTTATCTGGAGCTTCCCACTGATACCATGAGCAGAGTCAGATCTAGAAGTGGGGCTACCAAGGCTCAGTCAGCAGGACTATCTTGTGGAGGAGTCCCAAGGCTACCATCTGTGTGTGTGCTTGTCTTTGTGGCTGGAATTCTCCCCACCCTGTTGCTCAGGGCACAGCCAGGCTTGGCTCACTGTGGCTCATGTGGCTGTGCTCTCCCTTACAGGTCATGGCTATCGGACGCACGTTTGAGGAGAGCTTCCAAAAGGCCCTGAGGATGTGCCACCCCTCGGTGGATGGCTTTGTTTCACAGCTGCCTATGAATAAAGCCTGGCCAGCCACTGTGGATCTCCACAAAGAGCTCTCTGAGCCATCCAGCACTCGGATATATGCAATAGCCAAGGTAACAAAAGATAGAAAAACCTTGACCTACTGTTTTGGTTTGAACCGACAGGTGTCTGCTAAGGAAGGCAGGAGCCTCTCTTGAAAAGAAAAATGTAAATCCCCTCCCTCCAAGTTACTATAATTTTGAAACTAAGGGGCTCTCAGGCAAAGATATGGGAATAGGAATAACAGTTCTTTACTAGGAAAATTAAAAATACAAATGCAATAGTACAAAAAAGAAAACAAACCACTGCCAGAGTCAGAACAGGCCCTGGCCCCCTGTGTTTCAGGGTGGTGGCACAGTCCCATTCCATGGTGGCTCAGCCCTCCTGCAGTGCCAGCTGTGGTTCTGCTGGAGCAGGGATCCTGGACAAGGGTGGAGTTTTCCTCTGAAGCTCCAGGGCTGCTGTAGATGGGCCTGGTTTTCCTCTGGGAATGCAGTGCAGAAGAAAGCTGCTCCTCTGGGAATGCAGTGGGAAAAGGCTGCTGTGGTATTCCCAGTGTCAGATTGTATCCAGGTAGGAATGCTTGGCTCGTCCCCCTGGGCAGAGCATCTCCCAGTGGGATGATGGAATTTTATCAGCCATGCAGGGACACTCAGTGGCCATGAGCGGAAGAGATCTCCTGGAGGGAGGATTGGTTGTGGAAGAGATAAAGAAAACTGCCCCATGAACAGAAGAGAACTGCCCCACCTCTAACAGATGGCAAATAGAATACATACCCCCACTAACATCTTTCAACCTAAGACACCTACATCCCTTGAATTTGAGCTACAGGATTGGGTCAACTGAGATGACAAAGGCTGAGTATTCTTCAATCCCTTGCTTCCCTCTGACAAGCTCACTGGGAGCATTTTGAATACGATTCTTGCTTACGCTTTCTGCATCTTCCATGTTCAGGCAATGTGTTTGCCTTTTGGTGGTACAATCTTAGCCTGTGCTCACTGCATTCAGCATCAGGTGCATTCTGGTGTCCTGTTACTTCAGCTTGTAGCTGGGTGCTGGTGGACACCTGGCTTACTTTCCTCTCCTATGAGATTAAATTTGTCTGCTAAACATTGGCTAGAATTCAGCCCTGATTTATACTACTGTAAGTGCCAGTCAAAATTAGTCAGTTTTGCAGATTGCAAAGGAATAAACGAAGATTCTTTTGAGAACTGAAACAAAGGATGATAAAGAATGGCAAGTTGCACTGTCTACTTGCAATGGTTGGATTGGTATGGGCTTGAAACTAAAAGTACTACACAACTCTATATTAAATTTCGAAGACAAGAAATCCCCTGTTCTTCAAAACCAGCTTAGCTTCCTGTAGCATTCTTTTGACCCCTCTCCTGTCACACTGGTCAAATCACTTCAGCCTTGAAGGTGCCTGTGTAAGAGGGAGTGTTATTATAAGGAGACTTGGGTGCAAATTTATTTCTACCTTCATCTTCTCAGTGTTTGCCTGTGTATATCATGTGGTAAATGTAGATTTAGTTACTTTAGAAGGTAGGTGCAATTTCACCCTTTGGTTTTGCTGCAGGTAACATGTCCATCTGTCCATACCCTCTATGAAGAGGAGGGCACAGCTGTCTTTTACAGCTCCTGCTTACCTGGATGGATTTGATTTTTCTTTTTTTTTTTTTAAGATTGCAAACCTTCCTGGCAGGGAATGCCCAATTACTGTTTTTTGTGCCCCTGACTTTGTGTGGTGGAGTCTTTAAGCCCTTTGTGCTCCTGTGTAGGTACATCTCGTTCCACCTCCACATGAGTGAGGAGCTGAGCCTGTGCTGTGTTAGTTAAAAGGTTTTCACTAGCTGTTCCTCTTATAAATGGCCTGAAGAAAAATCAGAAAGTGTTTTATAAATGTGTGGCTTGTCCAGCTGTTCCCTCTTGTTTTTCAAGCTGGGAAGTGCATGTCTTCATCCTCCAGCAGCTGTGTTTGGTCTTTATTACAGCCTTTTTCTTGTGACTGAGAGAAAAATCTTACTTCTTGAGTCTCTGAGTGGTTCAGAAAGATTTTATGAAAGATTAAAATTAGACCCATCTTAACACAGGGCATCTGGGGAGATGAAGGTGAGCTTGGGTCCCACTGAACACTGGGTGTTCCCAGCTGCTGGTATTTTCACTGGGATCTGTTGAAAAAGCAAGAAAAACTTAGTCCTGCCTTATAAAGAGTTGCCTCTGCCCAACACAGTGCACAAATTCATCCCCATTAATAACTGAGGCAAGCAGTATAAGTAAGAGGTGCTGCTGGCACCTGGGGCTGTTTGCATGGAAATTCCTTCCCAGCTTATTGACCTTTAAAAGCCAACAGTAAGTCCCATTAGCCATCAGCTCCATTTGAAGCAGGATGGACCTTTGTTATATTTTGTATGTTTTCTCCTCTCCTCCCCGCTAGTTAGCCCTCCAAGGCTTTTTACTTTTTTTACTTTTTCTCTCTCCTTTGCCTGTTAGATGATGACAACAGCAACTGTTCAGGTGCAAGGAAAGGGAGTTCAGCTGCCATTCAGAGCTATTGCTGTTGTAATGGGGCTCCCTGTTGTCATGTAAAAGAAGGCACAGGAGAGAGGCTGACATAGATGAGACTTGTTCCTTGGCTAGAGTGGGAGTGCTGCAAGGATGGAACAGCCTGATGAGCAGGAATGCTCAGCTTGTGTCAGGTGTTTTCTGCTGCTCTTAAGTTTATGTACAAATGGCCTCAGAAGGCTTAGGCTGTGGAGTTGGTGCATGCTCTGTTTCACACCAGAGCCCTGGTCTCCTAGTTGTCCACACTACAGATGTGCAGTTTGCACTTGTGTTGCTGTCCACAGGCAGCTAAATACTTTCTTTGGTGAGGAGCCAGGATGAAGCAACAAGGGTGCTGTCCCTAGATGAAGCTTAGGCAGCTGAGCTGCCCTTCATTGCTTGGCCTGGAGGCCAGGCTTGCTCCATGGCTCTTGGCATGAAGGCAGTCCTGTAAACCCCAATCCCTACTGGATGGGATGCTCTTGAAGTTCAGCAGGGCTCTAAAGTCACACTGTCCTGCTGTGTCTCTCTCCTCCTGCATCCATGGTGGGTTTTGGCTGTACTCCTTCATTTAGGTTGGAAAGGAGGAAAGCCATTGGAGTTCAGGGCCTCCCTGAGCAAATTCTACACAGTTGCCTGGAAATCTGATTTGCCCCTGGAGTGTGCTGATATGGAGCAAGAAATGTCTGCAAACTCACTCTTCTCTCCCAGTCTCCAGATTTATGCAACAGGGATGAACATGGTTGCTTTTCTCTGCCCCTCCTCTGATGAATGGGTGGAAGGGATACATTTTTTTCAGTTTCCTTTGGAGATCCCTGGGACTTTTTAAATAAAGTGTTCTAACCAGCTTAAGAGTGTCATGCTCCCTTGTGTATGTGTGGCTCAGGCACCATTGACTGAGAATTGGAGATCATGAAGATGTGCAAGTCTGCATGTGTTTTGTAAAAATAGATGGACCTGAAAGGAAAAAAGGCCTGCTCACATCCCACTAATGTGGCAACGTGACCTCACCCTCCAAGCACTAAAGAATCAGGATGGCAAGGACTCCTTACCACTTGCCTCATACCAATAGTGTACCGAAGACTTGGTATGTGCCTGGGTACTCTAAAGGAGCAGAACCTGTGTTGGAGGTATTCACCACTGCTTGTGAGCACACAGGAAAGCCCAGTGAGCAGCTGTCACCTCTCAGAGCAATGGGATAATTGCAAGAGCTGACTGGGAATTCTTTAGGAAAGGCAGAAGGTGGTGACAGTATTTTGCAGAGAGCTGCCACCCATCCCTTGTCCACTTCGCTCCCTGAAGTGACCCATTTCTCTGAGCTGGCAGAAGATCTCCCCATTGCTGAAGCCCATGGTGATGGTACCAACATTGTTGCCCAAATTTTGTAACTTGGGGGAATAATGCTGGGGTGCAGTGGACCAAGCTCATTCCTGGATTAATTCTGGAATTTTCTTCAATGGCAGTGCTCTGGCTTTGTTCCAGGGATGCTGCCCTGCAAGAAAACAATTAAGCATGGTAAGAAATTAATGAGCCTGATTACTTTAGCTCAGCAAAGATACTGTGCTGGCATTATCATTATGGTTGATTATAGTTGCTTTGTCAGGAGAGTTGTAACTGTACACCACTGGTGGGACCCAAGAAATTGCATTGATAGAAAATACATCATATTGAGGGCTCTCTGAGGTGCAGGGTTTTTTTAATATTATGATGTTTTGTAACCCATTGTCTTATGAATAATATCTCTGTGGGGTTCTTTTTTACCTCAAAGCTGTAAATAATTGATTTAAAAAAAAACCCCATCAATAACCCCAGCAATAAAGAAGGGAAATGTAAATGGTCTTGACATTATCTTGAGGTATAGTGAGAGAACCTAGAGCTGTGCTGTAGCTGCAAGCATCACCCAGGACCTGGCTTTGCCTTGCTTCAGAGGTGATGCAAGGCCACATGCTTTGGTTCAGTCCTGTATTTCAAGGATGTATCAAGATTTATGATCCAAAGCAAAATGTTCACAGCTGAGAATCTGGAGCTTCCTGTTTTACATTTGCAGCTAGGAGGTTGGCAGTGGGCCTGAGATTTAGACAATTTTGAGTGGTAAGAGGTGTGCAGATGGAGGCTTGGTCACTACAGCCTGAATGTGGCTCCCTGTAGCTAGCTGAGCATGTTCTCAGTAGCCACCCAGCCCAGCTGCCATCAGCTTGTCTGACTGCTGGCTCTGTGAAAAGCAAATTACCTCTCTCACTGAAAGAGAAGCCAGCTTTTGGAACCAGAGCACAGGGAGAAGTGGCTGGGGCCTCCCTGCACTCCTCATGGGGCACAGTTTCTATTGCTGCAGGAGACAAGGTCAGGAGGTAGATGAACATTTGACTTGTACAGCTTGATTTACATAACTTTTTTTCTTTATGATCTGTACTTGCTGCTAGCCGAGTAGATTTGCAGAGTAGATCTGTATTTGTGCAGAGTGTTAAAGGGGCTGTTTGGTGCTGTCCTGTTTTTGGCAGGCCTTGGAGGATGAAGTCCCTGTGGATGTCATTCACCAACTCACAGCCATTGACAAGTGGTTCCTGTATAAGATGCGCAGCATTGCCAACATGGAGAACATCCTAAAGGACATGAACAGGTAAAAAAGCCTTGTCCTAGGACACAACAATTCTTCTGGGAATCCTGCTCAGAAACCTATGGTAAGCATAGATGCAGTCAATGCTGAGAAGTTTATTCAAGTGCTTGGAATACATGGTGTTGTCTTAAAACCCAGTTCACATTCTCAGTCAGCAGAAGTTTTTGAGCACGCTCTTGTTGGTAAAATAGCTCCTTGGATTATGGAAGCTATGGTTTATTGTGGAAAATCCACAGTATCTCTGAGGCTCAGACTGGGAATGTGGATGGCTTGTGATGAGTAACTGATGTACCTAGGACAGAGTTACCTTTCAAACTCAGCACTGGACTTGTCCTGACTTACTGCACCTGAGGGTCACATACAATGTGTTTTATTTCCAGCCTGGACTATTGATTTTTAAGCTTTTCTGCTTTGCTGTGATCATGCAGTATGTGTTAGTACTGCTTTTGTACCATGCTTTCAAACACCTATGCTTCCAGAGCTATTTAAATATAAATCTTCTTCCTTCAAGAAAAATGACCATATAAAAGCCAACAGGAAAGATAGCGGTAAATTAAAGGAGTGAGCTATATTTTAGTTCTCTTGCTGACTTGAGCTTTCCCTTCATGTTTTACGAGGCTGGGAGAGCCTCCTTGCTGAGTTATTGGCCGAGTGTTGTTGGCTTTTGTGCCTCGAGTACCCGTGGTGCTCACTCGTGTCACCACACGGTGGCACTGGGAGCGCAGCGGAGGCAGGGAGCTCTGAGCCGCTCCTCTTCACCTGCGACATCCCTGCTTTTAATTGAGCAGCTCTTGCTCGCCCTTGCACCCTGAACAAGCGAGATCTGGAGCCAAACAAAATAAATGTGGAGAGAGATGTGGAAGAAAAGGAGTAACGTGATTATTTGCAGAAATCTGTTGTTTGGCTGCAGAAGTTTTTGTCCCCTAACATCTATGTCACATGGCATTTGTATCTGTGCTCTTAAACATTTATGTGCAGCTCCTGAGGGGAAAAAAACAACATATCCAGAATCAGTTTGAGCTTGTCACTGTTGGAGTGGCATGCTCTGGAATGAGGCCCCAGAGGCTTTGCATCCTCAGCTGTATAAATCCAGCATCACTCTGCAGAGGCTAATCTTCCTGAACCCTCCTATAATCCCTGAGGTTGCTTTTCCTTTCTCTGCAATGGGTGGCAGGTGATTGTAGGACCAGTGAGCAGTAGGTGGTACCACCCTACACAGTTTTTCATTCTTGTGGTGCCCAGGCAGCAGGCTGTACAGGCAGCTTGCTACAGAGAGCCCTTGCACAGTATCCAGCCTTGCATTTTTATCAGACACAAGCAATGCTGTGTCCCTTGGAAGTGGATTCTTGCAATTCAAATCAGATTGTGGGTGGTATCATAGAATCACAGAATGGTTTGGGTTGGAAGGGTCCTTAAAGATCATGTAGTTCTAGCTCCCTGCCATGGGCAGGGACACCTTCCACTACACCAGGCTGCTCCAAGCCCTGTGCAGCCTGACCTTGGACATTTCCAGGGGCAGACACAGCTTCTCTGGGCAACAATGCCAGGCCCTCCCCACCCTCACAGGGAAGAATTTTTTCATAATAGCTAATCTAAATCTTTGCTCTGGCAGTGTGAGACTGTTCCCCCTCATCCTGTTGATGCCTTTTTGCTGGTCCTAAAATCATGAGCCAGACAGGGGTGATAAAAGGGGTTATCTTTGTAAGGATCCTTAGATGCACAATTCACCAGGTGGACCAGAGATGCACACATAGCATAAAATGTATACAGTTTTTATAGGTTTTGCAAATTAGCATATCTGACAAGAATCTCCAATTAGAGACGTAAATAGTGAGGTTATTCCTCCCTGGTTCAACCTTCTTCAAATTGCCTGTCTTTTAGATAGGAACTAAACTTTGTTTATGAAAATGTGTGTCAGAGATAGTTTCATCTGTGGCTTTGCAAAGAATCTAACCTTGGAGCCACAGCTTGGAGCTGCTGGGGAATTTATTTTGCGTTTCTGTCTAATGGAGTAGGTAAAATGCTAGCTACAAATACTATGATAGGCTACAGAGCTAAAAATAAATGTGTGAAGAATATAGGTAATATATAAAAGAAAAAAGGCAAAAATCAATTTGCCATCACTGTCACTCCATGCTCTTTAAAAAGTCTCTCTCCATTTTTCTTTATTGGAAGGCTGCAGTTAGGTCACCCTGAATCCCTCTCTTCTACAGGCTGAACATCTACAGTATCTTGCCCTCATTCACTCATCAGTGCTGATTTTCACTCCACTAGAATTACTCACACTTTTGCAAGAAACCTGTCTTACCTCCCAGCCAGCACTGGAGGGAGGGGATGGACTGTCCAGCTGCATTACATTGAAGGCACAAAGGCAAAGAGCCAGGGAAAAACACTTGGGACTTGAACTAAGAGGCCAGTCCAGTGAGCCACATCAGGAAACAGATCTCTGCCATGGCCAGGGGAAAGCTAATTGAGTGATGCAGATGAGACTTGGCACACGTGTGCTCGTCCTGCAGCCAGCTGTTTCCAGTCCCCAGCATGCCTGGCATGAGTTCTACCTGTGCTACAGAATAATTTCCAGTTGAAAAGAATGAGAGGTGATGCCATCACTGCTTTAAATCTTTCTGCTAGAGTACAGTTACCAGAACCAGGAGTAGCTGCCCTGTTCCTGGGCATTGCTGCTGGTTACAGGTGTTTGGATGGATCCATACCTCCCTTTCTGTCTCTGTGCTGGTCTGGGGGCTCTTTGCAGTGAGGTTTTGAATGCAGTTGGAGTAACAAGTTGATTTGGCCCCTGCAGAGCTGTTGTAGAGACTGGTAACATGGAGATGTCTCTGCCAAGAGGAAATGAAGAGCTAGAACAAGTGGGTGTGGCAGACAGATGGGGAAGGGGGATCAGAGGCAGGTGAAGGCCTTTGAGAGCAGTTCAGGAGGCAGCTCTCACACACCACATGTTGCCTTCCATCCTTGCCACATGCAGGGATTCAGAGGTGAGCAGAAGATCTCACTGATCCATGCAATGGATCTGCTTACACGTGAGAGAGGCTCTGTGGGATAATGCAGTGCTGAGGAAAAACTTTCTGACCTATAAATGTTTGTAAACATAAATTGAGGCAAATAAATTGCCTCTGTGGTGTAGGCAAGGACAGCCATTTGCAGGCAAAGTAGGGACTGGGAAGAGCACCCTCTGCCCCATTTACCTTTGTCCCACTGAACTTTTTTCTAGAGAAGATTTGGCCTGGTGCTGGGTTGGACTGTATAGCTCTGTCATGCTGTAGCAGTGGTTCCATTTCTGCCCCTGGACTCTCTAGGATGGAGAAGTAGTTGTTTGAGATATGTGATGTGGCTGCAGGAAAGCAAATGGCCTGAGTTGAATTGGGAAAAGAAGGCCATTTTGAGCATACTTGTGAGAATAACAAGTAATGCCACAGACACGTCAAACATGTGCCTCTGCTGTTTCTCCTTTGACCTTATTTTTTTTTTTTTTTTTTTTTTTTTGGAAACTTACATTTGAGGGGGTTGTTGTTGTTGTCTGACCAATTACCTTTTATACCTGCCGTGTAATTTTAACTGCAACCTTCCCCACCATGCACATAAATAAAATCACTTGTACACACGGACATGGAAAGAGCAAGCAGCATCCCATGCTGTCAGTCCATTATAAGTGGTGCTGTGTGAAGCAGTGGCAGTGCAATAGGATGTGCTGTTAGCTGGGAATTATTTCCCTAGGTTTGGCCTTGCCAGTCCTGTAAGTGAAAAAGGGCCTGGAGAGACCCTACTGACTTTTCGTCCCACTGACAGCTCATGAAGGAGGTGGAAGGCTTAGGAGAAACCTCTAAGGCATACTTGACTAGGCCTAGGTGCAAGGGAAAACCTCTTTTGGAATTTACACCTATTCTTTGACTGTTTGTAGTAAAGATTTGTTTGCATGTAGCTGTGATTATTATTTTGGGATCCTTGAAAACAGTAGCTGTGTGCAAGGAGAATGTACAACAAACATGATTAAATAGAGGTAAAGAGGTAGGCAGCTATGGTGAAATCATCACTTAGGCTCAAGTGACATGGGGACAAAAACCTTGTTGAAAATCAATAGGAGTTGTGTTCCTAAGTCACTTAGGTATCTCTGTAGCAGTGGAACCTGCAATTAATTGTATTTGCCATCACTTGAGAGCTCCTAGGGATGGGGGAAAGGTAGAGGTAGTGGGGTCAGGTTCACTGCTGGAGAAATTCGAAGTAAAACCCAGGAAAGCCATCTTTCAGCAGACAGAAGTGTGAGTATATTGCCCAAAGAGGAGCATTTCAATATTGATTAAAGGCTGTAAAGTAGAATTCAATTGTGGAAAGAGGAGTATAATAAACCACCACTGTGAAGAGCAAAGCACAGAGATGGTGAGCTTGCCCAATGTCTCAAAGACAGTCTGGCAGTGCAGTGACTTGAACTCTGTCACCTGAAATGTCAACTCTTCAAATTAACCTTAATGGAGACAGCAAATAATCTTTTTGGCAGAGGCTGAACTAGCCAGCCTACTAACAGGGGGAAATGATGGCACTAATCATATTTTGATAATTTTATGCTTTGGTGCTTTGCTTTGAAGGAAAATATGTTCTTGCATTGTGGGTGTTGTGAGGAAACATCTCCTGGCCTGTTGTGTGCTTGAAAGGAGTAAGTGCAGTCCTGACTATCACTCTTACCATTCCCAAAAATGACATGGGTTTATACAGGGGAAGGACTGGGTGCTCTGCTCAGTTACCCATGGGAGAAGTTGTTTATTGCAAAGGCCTTTTGGGAGCCCATGTCCTTGGGTGCCTTCAAGGTGTGCTTTGAAAGCTGTTTGTTGGAAGCCTGGCTGTGGTGGAGCGGGCACAGAAATACAGGCGTTGGAATGAAAACCCAGCAGCAGCAGGTGAGCTGGGAAGCACACTCAGATAGGCCATCAATAACCTGGGCTCTTTGACAGGGCCTGCTGCACCCCCACTTTTCTCAGCAGCAGTTTCTGCTGCCCCACGTGCTTTTGGGGCAGCTCGGAGTGCAGCACACGGCACTTGTGTGGACATGGAGCAGAGCAGGTGCAGTGATCGGAAATGAGGCTGTGCTGATTTGTGCAGTTTGAGGAGTTGTCCCTGACATATTTGTAGTGCTCCTCTCTAGCTAACTGGAAAGATTACTTTTGTCTTCTTTGTGAACTGTAGGGCAGGAAAGGCTTGGGAACAAGTTCAGAATGCAGTACATGAGGAGAATAAAATACAAGCAGCTATTCAGCACTGTTGTTTGTGCTTTGTGTGGATCTAACACAAGATACTTTCTATTTGTCTTGTAGAGCCACTGGTAATAATTTTGCAGCTGTATTTTCTTCCAAAGCAGCTGTACATTTGTGAAAATGCAATATGTATGTTTTCCTTGATGGAGAGGATATACAGGCATTGCCTCAAAAAGCCATTGGGGAGCCTCTGAAATCAGTATTACAATGCTAGGAGCAGGGCAGTCTGTACCATGGCATCCCAGCAAAGACCTCAAAGCTCTCTTTCACCAGAGATAGAAAATAGGCTTTCAGGAAACATCTACAACCCATTTCTTGGCTGTGTTTTGGTGTGAACTGCTGCTGCGTTAGCTCACTTAATCTCGTGTGTGAGTCATTCAGGTCTTAGGGCACCTTCGTGTGAGGTTCATGTTACTTAAATCAAGATGTCCACAATGAGATTTATTAGCCCAGGGACCAGAATGTTAAAGGTGCAGAGAGCTGGAGTGACAATTGCTCTGTGAATGAGATTTGTTGGTTTACAGCTCCTGCTTCCTTAAACACTCCTTTGACATCTTTTTGTCAATCATCTCATGTGTTTTGTAGGAGGAGAAAACTGGTAACAGTCTGTCTCCTTGAGGAGAGGAGCAGGGAGAGAATTTCTACCATGATCTCATCATTTTAATTGTAACATGTTGAAAATCTTGTAAAACATCAGAAGTAATCAAGGAAACCACTAGGAACCTTGAAGCAGAGCAGGACAGTGAGGAAATGAGAAAGAATATGCTTTTGTACATAACTCAGCCTGAAATTCAGGGTTTTGAAATTTTGAAACCCTGCAGGCCTATGACTACTGAGAAAGGAAGAGCTCTCTCAGGACTGGACTTAATGCATTTTCCTTCCAGCACTTCTTACTTTTGGTCCACTCTTCTTGCCATAGTGAAACTGGGTTTAAGGTTTAGTCCGGGCTTAAATCCCTTCAGACTTGGGAGGAGCTGAGTGCAAGACCTGTGGGCTGAGCTGCTCACCTTTGCAGCTCCTCTGTGCATATCCAAGCCACATTTGTAGCTTCTGGGATGAGGCAGGGAGGAGCCTGTGAGCTTGCAGGGCTCATGTTAACTGGGACACAGCACGCTGTAGCTGTGTCCCAAATGCTCCCAGCTCAGGCTGTGGCTCTCAGCTCACAAAATATTTCTGATCCTCTTGATCAAGACCCATTTACATGGGCATAAGTAATATGTGGATGGGCATAAACTTGACAACATACCTGAAAAGAACCAGAGGCTGATTTGGGAGACAAAAAGAGTGTTTCTGCTGCTGGCATCTTTATTGGTGGGTCAGGTGAAAGCTGGTCAAGTGGAAGAGAGGGCTCTGCTGAAGTGAGCAGGGTCTCCTGACAATTTCAATGCTGTCAGTGTTCCTCCAGTCAGTTAATAGATTTCTGCAGGTTCTCTGTGCCAGGTGAAAATTTCCTCATTAAGCAGAACTTATTCCATTTTCTGTTATCGTTTATTGTCGAAGAAGTGAGTGGATGGAGTTCCAAAGATGACAGGGTGGAATTTTAAATTAAAAGCAACTGCAAATCAACACTGGAAGCTGAAACAGTCACAAGCAAGGTTGGGGAAAGGCTTGTTTTGTTTATAAACTGGAAAATGAGCAGAGGACTACAGTTTTTTGAGGAGGTGAACAACCATTTAATAATCTTGGCAATGTGCAAAAGTCTAATTGTTTGGGGCTGAAGCCCTAAAACTCCTGACTTTCATTTTGCAAAGGCAAATGTAAGGAAGAGGAGCATTATAGAAGTCTGAAATCATGGTCTTGCTCTTCCCTCATTTCAGAATTGATTTTAAGCCAGTGAGGAGGTTTAATCTTTGGAAGACTTTCTGCTCTGTGTAGGAAAAGTAAGTGATGCTCCAGGGGAAAGTGGGAGGCACTCATGTAAGACTGGGTCATGTGGTTTGGTGTATCCAGGACTGAGAATTTTTGTCTTGTCTTTTAGTGCTGGATTTCTGGTGAGCTTGAAGGGTTATTTGCTGTCAAATATTCAAAGAGATCAGCCTGATTCTGCTCTCGCTGGCTTTAGTGTCTCTAGCTGGTCTAAAGGGCTGTCTCTGAGCAAAGGCAGTGGGAATTGCCCCTTAAAAATTGTCAGCCCTTAACCTTTGCATGTCTGTTTTGCTATCTGTAAGATAAGCATCACCCTACCCTACTGTTTGCATGTTTCTTTATATTATTTTCATGAAAGTTGAGACATAAATGCTAAAAATTACCGTGATTAGTAAATGGAAATTATTCAGTTATGAAAATTTGTGTCCAGCACATGTAGAGAGGCAGCCTGATTTCCATACCAGTGCTGAGGATTTGCAATTCTCTGATTCAGTTCCCATTAAACATGATGGAGCAATTCTGCTGGTTTCTTCTATCATGCTTTAGGAGTAGCAGAGGAAAAAGTTCATGGAAAAAATGCATGGTTCTGTTTCCCCTCTAGGAACTTGTCTTTTCCCTTTTGCATGCTGGTTTTCCTGTAAAAAAACTAGTTACCTTTCTGCATGGATTAGTAAGTGGCCTAACCTAATTTAAGCTGCTAGCCCAAGGCAAATGAATCATGGTGCAAAATAATCACTGCTTTTGTTCTACCCTCCCAGCTGGGAGGGAGGGTGACAGTGAATGATATTGTTATAATGAGATACAAGAAATGGAATGAAAACAAGCTGCAAATGAAGGCAATTTGCTGTCTCTGACAGTAATCAAATGACAGCCAGCTATGTGTGTTCCTGAGGCAGAAGGGAGGGAGGGCAAGGGAGTAAACGGCTCAGAAAGAGGCTCATTTTCTTGGGGTCATCAGGTCTACTCACTCATTCTAAGGAGGCTGAGTCCTTAATAGCTAGTGACTGCTAGCATCAGTTTTGACAGAGAATTGGTGGAGTTTGCTGTATTTGCTTCTGTAAAACACACATCTGTGTCTTCAGTTCTGGTGTTCGTGGTTTGTGCAGGAAGTCCTGCCTCTGAGCTGAGGTCAGAGCAGAATGGGCTGAGGAGAAGTGGAGGAGTTTCTGGTGGAGATATTGGAACATGGAAACCATGAGTTTCACTACAGTGTGGTGCCACAAAGTGGGGCTTACTTTGGGAAATCCAAAACCTGGGAAGCTCAGCCTGCTGGATTAGGCAGGACTTTCTCACTGAATCTTAGAATGCTTTGGGTTGAAATAGATCTTAAAGCTCATCTTGTTCACCCTCTGCCATGAGCAGGGACACTTCCTACCTGCCCCGGTTACTCTGAACCTTGTCCATCCTGCTCTTGAACACTTCCAGGGATGGGGCAGCCACAATTTCCCCTCTGACCCTAAGGAAGAGGAGGCTTTGCTGAAGTAAGACAGTGATGTGGTGCAGGTTGTAGAGAAGATCCAGAGTGCAGATGGTGCTCTTGCCTGGAGTCCCCTGAGGGCAGAGCAAGCTGTTTGTGGGGCCAAGCTGGGGCACTGTGTAGAGGAGAGGAATTACTGTGAGTGCTTCTTTCCTGTAAATTTTCACCAGCTTTCCTTTTCTCCTGTGCTGGTTGCAGGAAGGTGGAGTGCTCTCTTTGCATACTCCAGGGCAAGGAGGGAGGTAGCATTGGGAAAATGGACAAATCCCATCTATCCAGGGATTTGAACCCAAGAGTTTCTGGTTTCTAGTTGTGCTCTCAGAACAGCTGGTTTGACATTTGTGTGACTCTCATCTGTTTCACACTAGCATGACTTTACTGAGGGCAGCAGGGCAGCCAGAGAGGAAAATCCAGTCCAATGACTTTTTTTATGCTTCAGCTTCCTGACATGTTCCAATAAAATGGTCTTACCAGTCTTCTCTCACACAAATAAAATAATAGTATTTATATTAAACTACCATCGAACAAAGGACATAATTCAAAAACTCTGATTTAGGAAAATGGCTTGTGTGTTAATCATTCCATTTTCCTTATTCAGAACTTGCTTGCTCATAAAATATTGATTTATTGAGCAGGCAAGAATGCTCTTGGCAATGAAGACGTAAAGATGTAG
Organism: Pyrgilauda ruficollis; assembly: GCF_017590135.1. Taxonomy (NCBI): domain Eukaryota; kingdom Metazoa; phylum Chordata; class Aves; order Passeriformes; family Passeridae; genus Pyrgilauda; species Pyrgilauda ruficollis. Next base: position 1,970,429 of record NW_024530266.1, read on the forward strand.
TACTGATAAAAATACAGGCTTTTAAAAATGTTTTTGCAAAAGCTAAGCTTAGAAAGAGAGGGGGCAGAAACTATAAGGGTGGAGTCAAAAAAAAGTGGAATGAATAGTAGAAGAGAAAAGAGTAGAGTAAATGAAGAGGGAATGGAGAAGATTTAAAAAATGAAGAGCAAAATGGACAGGTAAATGCTGATCTTCAGAAATGGCAGGGGGGAAGCAATGTATTGGAAATAAACAACAAAAACTAGGACTTCTGAAAAGTAGAACCAGGAGAACAAGAATGTATGGAAGTATTGAGAGACCCTGGTTGTAAATATGAAATCAAAAAGGTACCCCTGCTTTCCCTGGTCAATGCCCTCTCTCCATTTGCCTAATGCAAGAAGCAACACTAAGATATGGAAAAGGGTCTATTGAGACTGTTACAAGAAAAAACCTACCTTGTGTGTGAGCCTCTAAAGGGCATTTCTGCTACCCATCTCTGAAGTGAATGCTTTTTCCAAAGACTGGCCATTTCAGAAGGTAGGCAGAACATCTTCAACAACAGAAAGAAAACTTGGTTGGGACAAATTGTGGGTGTGTTTCCCAGCTCAGCACAGTGGTCACAGGGTCAGGGCACGGTTATGCCTCTGAATGGCTCATCCCAGAGCTTCAAGAATTTCATGCCTTTGAGTGGAGTGGGCAGCTGCAGTGAGAGGCAGGAGGTGGAAGCACGTACATAATGATTGGTCCAGCCCAGTCTGGTCAGGCCTAGGCTTAAAATTTAGTCTGAGAGGGTGAATGTAAGGGAGATATTAAGTTAAGATTTGGGCATGGAGTTGTAGGGATACTGAATCCAAAAAAGGAATCAGAGTTGTAGGGATACTGAATCCAAAAAAGGAATCCCTGTAGGTCCTCTGTGGAGGCTGAAATGGTAAATAAGCCATAGAGTTGTTGTGGTGTCAGGGTTTGACACTGGCTAGAAGACAGGCACCCATGAAAAACCATTCCCTCATTCTCCTCTGCTATAGCTGAGCAGAGGTGGGGGAAAGACAAACTAAAAGCCTCATGTGGTGAGATAAGGATTAGGAGAAAACATTCTAAGGGTAAAACAGGCTAAAAACATAAAAGGTATAAGGAAAAATTTATTAACAGAATTAAAAGAGGATTATGAGAACCAAAATAAACCTTTAGAACACCTTTCTCTGCACCCCCAACCCTCCAGTCCTTCTTTCTTTCTCACTGACAGTGCCAGGAGACAAAACATGGGGGGTTTAGTCAGTTTGTCACTTTTTAAAAAAAATTCTTCAGCTTCATTAGGGAGAGCAGTCTCTTCTGTTATGTCATGGGGTTTTCCACACCAGAGACAGTTCTCTGTGAACTTCTTCAACATGGTTCTAATTTTTACGAGTCCTGCCCAACCCACTGCAGTGTGAGTGCCTCCCACAGGCAAAGCAGTCTTCCCACAACTGGGTTTTTTTCCATGGGTCTTTAGTTCCTGGGGTGTAGCCTTTTAAGGATGAGCTGTTCTAGTTTGGAAACAAGGCTCTTCTCTTTCTGTTCAAGTTTCTCACTAGGTTGCAGCTTTTCAGCATCCACACACTCTAGTGAAACTTTTCTCACGGGCTGTGGGTGAACTTCTACATCCCCCATGCACTTTATGAATCACAAGGAAAACCAGATTGTTATATTACAGTCCTCAGTCTTTCCTAGACACTCGTTACCTTTTGCATACAATGATAACTTCTCCCCTCAAAAAAGTGGTTTTGGATTAGTCATTGCATCACATGGCAAATCCCTCTCCTGGAGCTTCAACACCTTCAAGATACAGCACTGAGGAAAGCCTACAGTAGAAAATGGCTGTTAGGTGTTTGACCTCTCCACCAAGGAGAAGGGAGCCTTCAAAAATGGGTTCATGTTTATCTTGTAGCTGTTTCACAACCAGATCATTGCTTTTTTTTTATCTTTTAGACTTTGTGAACAGTAGGACTGGTGTGTGAGGACAATAGATCTTTAAAATAAGGGCATGTTTCTAACATCTGGCAAGAGAGCTATAAGTGGCTGTCTTAAAAGAGAGACCACAATGACCACGGCTTGCAGAAGAATTTTTTCATTCTTAATTATGTCATCACAGAGGTACTGCTAACTTTTCTAATTGGGCCAGCCAATATATCAATTGTCAGAGCCCTCTGGATTAGCTCTGCTGGACATAGTGGAAATTTTGAGGAACTTCTCCTTCAGAAGCAGCCTCTGTGGCTTCCTCTGCCCCACTAAAAGCCAGGTGGTGTTGAACTAACATGTGAGTACAGTCAACTTCTACCAGCCTGATGGATCTCATCATGAGTCACTGATTCCTGCCTCAAAAATGCAGGGAAAGTAAATGTTTTACTTCTGCCTACAGACTTTACCACAGAAGTGTTTGTGTGGGGCACCAAGGGTAAAAAAGATGTTTTATGTTGAGTCTTCTTCCTTTTCTTGCCTTCACATGCATGATCCTATAGCAACTTTATGCAGTTTAGAGACAAAAGCACTCATGTATCTTCTACTTATTGCTGTAAGGCCTCATGCAGAGGTGTTTTTGTTATTTAATCCCAGCAAAACAATTCCAGAGGAGACACTGAGCAGAGCCAAGCAGATGGGGTTCTCTGACAAGCAGATTGGGAAATGCCTGAGGCTGACTGAAGTCCAGTGCCGTGAGCTGAGACTGAGGAAGAATATAGTGCCCTGGGTGAAGCAGGTATGTGAGACACATCCCTGGGCCTGGTGGGGGCTTCCAAGAGTGGCTGGAGACCTCTGTGTCTTTAGAAACCCCTGGCTCTGTTAACATCCTCAGGAGTTCAGATGTTGATGTCAAGAGAACACAGTTCACCCATGTAGCTGCTCCTTCTGCACTGCAGGCAACAATCTAATGCCATGAACATTCCCAAAGAGGCACTCAGAATATTCTTGTTCAAATTCTTTGTGGCTTCAGGAAAAGGCTGAAAATGCTGACCCACCATGGTAGGACCATGGAGAGCGCATTTCTTCTCTCTTGGTAGTAAATTTTTACAAGCTAATAGTTTATTTGAAGTGTGCTATTGTTATGGCTTCGTTTGCTATACATTGTGATAGCGTGAGCCTAATGAGCTCATCTGATATTCATGGCAGTGTCAGTAGGTGCTTTTAAGGTATGTTGGTATTAAACTGCCACCAGCTGGTTTTCTGTCCTTAAAGATGGTAAAAAAAAACAAACCCAAACTACTGAATGTTTCTGAAAGAGTTCATTTGTATCCTCAGGCCTAGTTCGAGGTGCCAAGTCTTTTTCTGCTCTCCAGCTGCTGTTTTTCTTCTGTGGCTCACCTGGCCACAGAAACGTGCCTGGTCTTGCACTGTGCTCTTTCAGCTGCATATGGCACTGCAGTGCTGGATTGATTTTTGTGCCAAGGTTCACTTAATAAGGTCATTCTACTTATGCCTGCCTGTGTGCCTTCAAAGCATATGTTTCTTCTGGAGCCATGAAGTACAAGTCACAGTATTAGCAACAGTAATGAGCAGCAGACACATGGTGCTAATGATGTAAGGTCACATTCTCCACGATTCACAAGGGTTTGGACAGGCAGTTGGGATTCCTAGAAGTGCCTGAAGTTTGGACAGATTTTTAAATGGTATAGCACATCAAAATTCATGTCAAGACTACTTTCATATTGTTCCCTGTTCAGTATTCTCTGTAGAAATGTTTCAGATGTTCATTCAGGAAACTTCAGCAGTTGCTGGTGACCCAGATGGACTGGTTACCAAGTATAACATGCCATGAGTAGTTGACACAAATAGTTTGTGAACAGCCTCATGGGCAAAATATTCTTCTGGGCTCTCTTATGACTTATTAGATAAGAAATTGTTGAAAACTACATGTAAAGGGTGGCTTAAAATCACTCTTGCTTTGTGTACCATTTAATTATCAAAGCATGACTTCTAGTGTAACATAAACACATGGTAATTGTGCTGCCACTCCACATGATTTCTAAGTGATATTATGTGTGTGTTTGTATTCAGTGTGGGAGTCAGATGGGGTCAAGAGTAGAGTCTGAAGATTCCAGACAGTCTAGTTATAAAAGACAGAAAACCTGGAGGAGTCTTTGTAATCTGCTGCACAAACTAGTGAGTGAGGGCCTTGGCAAGTAGGGGAGAGTTCCTGGGCTGTGTAGGTGCTTCACCCAAGAGGTGCAGAGCTAAAACTGCAGCTTAAAAAGAGATGGTAGAGGGGTGTGTTGACTGAGCTGCAGGGTTGGGGCAAGGTCAGGCACATGCTGTGTCAACAGCACAGGGCAGTTCAGGTCACCTCCTTATGAGGAGATGACCTCATATGATGGGAAAATAATAGAGTGAAACAGCAGTAGAAAGGAAAAGAGGGAAAAGAACCCAAAAATCTACATGTAGGAAAGGTCTTGCACTGGCCAGGTCACAATCTTTGTTTGTTTCTTGTGCAGATTGACACCCTGTCAGCAGAATACCCAGCAGTGACCAATTACCTCTACATCACCTACAATGGCCAGGTAGGCACCCTCAGAAACAACAGTGTCATTGCTGTCTGCTTTGATCTCTTTTCCCTATTCCCTGTTATTTCTGGAAATCTTGCAGATGCCTCTGTCTCCATAGCAATTCTTTTGGATGGTTTTACATAAAATCCCCTTAGAGCAGGCCTGGAACTTTCTCTCGCTCCAATGCTGATCCAGTGCATTTACTGTTAATGCCCCTGTGTTGTTAAGAGCCTGTCACATATCACCTGTACCTGCACAGGTAGGTGCTGGGAATGCAGAAGTCCTATTTCCCTTATCTCATCCTAACATTATTTTTATATCAACTTCCCAGGTCCTTAGGCTGCTTGAATAGCCATATTAGAGGTGCTGTTTTTCTTCTGGTCTGGGTGCAGCGCTACTAATTCCAGGAGAGCTGCACTTGATTTACACCGCAGTGAGCAAGATCAGACTGGAGCCATGAAGGATCAGATTGTTGGATTTGGGCTGAACACCAGAAACTGCTTATTCTGAAAAGCACAAAGTTAGGTGCTGTGGAGTACAGATCCTAATGACTCTCTTGTCTCCCTTCCCAGGAACACGATGTAAAATTTGAGGACTGTGGAGTGATGGTGTTGGGCTGTGGACCATACCACATAGGTAAATCTTTCTTACAACTCCTCTGTTCTCCTTGTCCCCTCAAGCCTTCTTCAGATATTCTTGTGGTTCCTTTGTTTCTCTTCTCATATGGTGAAAAAACCCTCCAGAGCACAGTGCACAGGACATCAATTCCTAACAGAAGGTTTGTATTTTATACTTGGGGATTTAATTTCACACCCTGAAAAAAAAGCAGGAGGATTTTATTACTTTTCACTTGGTACTTAGTTGTGATTTCCACAAAATTTTACATAATTTTTTTTGATCTCACTTTTTTCATATGTTGAAGTCTTGAGAACATCATACCTTGTATAGAAGTTTGTTGCTCCCATACCTATCTTATATGTTTACTGCCAGCTCATGATGATATTGTCACTATGTATTTTACAGCTGTGAGTGTAGGTGATTCTGAAAATATTTTGATCTCTTCAGCTGCTTTTTGTGTAAGCAATTCTCTGTATGTTGTTTTTTCTTTCAACCCACTCAGATCATTATACAGAGCAACAGTTTCCTCGTGGCTGTGAGTATTGGGTAGACAGACTGCTGAATTCTCTACGTGATGACTTTCACTTTTTCTTTCCATGGATCTCTCCAAATAGCTTGCAATTATTGACAAGGAAAAAAAATGCTTGTTATTCAGAAATATGTCTGCTCTGCATCTCCTAGAAGTGGTGATGGGTTATGAAAGCTGGAATTGAAAACTACATCCATTTGCTTGGCTTGGATTGGAGAGGTCACATGCTGCACTCCTGTTACTGTTTGTAGGACATGTCTTTTTGAACTCTCTTTCCAGCATGAATGTTGAGATGACTGAAATCAGGAGCAGCACTCCATGATTAGGCTTATTTTTTGTGAATGATTCTGCTGTTCAGCAGGCTGTGTGGCATGGCTACAAAAAGGGAAAAGGATGGCAGTGGTATTTCACAAACTGATAGAATGTGTGTGAATACATTTTGCACTGTTCACCTAAACTCCTCATTGCTTAGAATAGACATGCATGTCTGTTCTTGCTCTCATCTGCTCTGCAGCTCTGATTAGATCCATCAAGACCATCTTTGGAAGAGATTGTAACTAAATAAAGGCTCCTAGAGGAAACCATTACTTGTAGCTGTAAAATATTATTTTCCTAGGTGCAATAGCCACGGGGTTTTTTTCACTTATTTTTAACCTTTGAAGGCAAGTAAGCAGTGTGCTTTTCCTCTATGCTTTCAGTATTGTAATCAGCATTCAGTGGGATCAACTCTTCCAGGTTAGAAGAGGCTAGATGATTTGGATGGAAGTTAAGCATGTGGCATTATCTTTCTTATTTCCATTGTGAAAGCTAAGTTTTAGGTTAAAAAGAAACAAAACAACCCTTATGAATTTTGTTTGGAAATAGTTGAAAATATATTGCATATGAATAATATGTTCACACTTCTGCAAAGAAATAAAAATACTTGAGGGAAGTGAGGCCATTTCAAAAGTCATGCTGTATTCTGCATTTAGAAAGAAAACTGTTCAAACCAAAGTGGGTTTTTTGACATTTCTTGTAAGCTAATATGCCAAATAGAAACATGATGTGAGTCAATGCAGTTACACACTCTTGAACTTCAGTGCTTGCTTTGGCACATCTCTCCTGCGCACATGAAGCCTCAGAAATCCTCGCTCTTCACCTGCTTCCAGGAGGGGATCTCCTGTCCTGGAAGGGGGTTTGTTTGTCTGTCAGCCTTAAAAGCAGTATAAATATATTTCCACCACTGGCATGGGCCAGCAGAGCGCTCTGTAAGTTTTAAGGTGTGCACGTAGACTCAATGTGATTGAAACGTGGAAATGAGTTCAAAACCATGCATGTATTGATGTAGCAATTGTCTCCTGAGGAGCAGTGTCTGGTTAACAGTCATTACTAGTAATACTATTTATTTTCTGTCTCCCTTCTTCCTGTGTTTGGATATGATCATTACTGGCTGTGCCTGGAATACACTTAACAGCTGTTCAGCTGTTTGCCCAGGTTGTCTCTGAAGCAGTCAGATGAAGGCTCCAGATGACCATTGTGTTCCAAAGTTGAGGTTTCTTATGCCTATAAAAATACCTTTGTAGTGGAAGTGGAATACAAAAACTGAATGAGCATCTGGTGTCCTGTCTTGGAAATATACAGGTTCAGATTTGATTTTCCTCTTTTTTTCTGAAACTTTTTAACTGAAACTTAGGCATGTTTTGAGGTTCTTGTTTGACTGAAGTGGAGGAACAACTTATGTGCCTGTCAGGGAGTGACCTGTGCCAGCCATCAGTTTGTGACTAGGTGGTGGAGGCAGCAATTAAGCACAGACTGAATTTACTGAATTTCTAACATATCTTGTCACACAATTGTATACAAAAGTAATATCAGTGGTTAACAATCATGTAATGACTGAATGCAGCACGATGAGGCCAAGGTTTTCTTGTAGACTGTAAGTATGACCATTGAATGATGTTCTTTATGCATCATTCTCTGTTTGTGGTACCTTTTTTAGGTGTTTGAGCACAGAAAAGTGTGGGGTAGTAGCTGTTTGCACAAGTCTTGATTCAAGCATTCCTTGGAGCCTGCAGTGCTGCCCAAGTCCTGAGAGCTGCAGCTTGCCCAAGGCCAGCACCAAATCCTGGTGCTCACCCAGGCCCCCTTTGTGCCTCTTTCCTTTCAAGATGGCCACAGTGCTTACTCAGGGTGTGGAACAGTAGGATGTGCTCATCCCACAGTGTTGCCATAGTCACTGTAGCCTTTAAAGCTGGATCCAAGGATCACAGAGTGGCTGTAGAAGTGTTGCTTTACTGCTCTGCCTTACCTGGGGTCACTGTACAGGAAAGTCAAACCCACTGAGATGTAATTCTTCTGTTGTTGGTTTTGCTCTTCTGGAAGGTAAAAGCCACCTCAGTCCTCTGTTCTTCACACCACCACATCTATGTAAATGCTTTGTGTTTCCTGGAGTAAGCAGCACTGTCTTATAATAACAGGAACTCACTTTATCCCACTGGTCAGTTTATTGTGGAGTGCATTGGTTGGGAGGCAGCAGTGATTGGATGGAAAGCAAGAGCACACTGAAGTGTTTATGAGCACAGGATGACAGACATGTTGGAGAGGTCTGTCACTCCTGAGCAGCTGAGCCAACTTACCTGTTGTGCTTGGAGCTTCACGTTTTGTGGATGATTAATTTCCACGGGAGGACAATTACATTTCTGGCTCTGAGCTGACAGGAGGCAATGCTGGCATTTTTTTTTTTTTTCTCCTTTAAGCTGGAGTGCTGAGAATATCTATTTATGTTTTCTTCTCTGCATCCTTCCTTCCCTTGCCCCCTTTTCTGTCTCCTGGCAGGCAGCAGTGTGGAGTTTGATTGGTGTGCTGTCTCCAGTATCCGCACGCTGCGTCAGCTTGGCAACAAGACCGTGGTCGTGAATTGCAACCCAGAGACAGTGAGCACGGATTTTGATGAGTGTGACAGACTGTACTTTGAAGAGCTGTCACTGGAAAGGATCCTGGACATCTACCAATATGAGGTAAAGAAAAGCAGAAGCACTATAAAAAGCCACGAAGCAACCCAAACTTTTCAAAATTCCTGTCACTAGCTTGGGAAGCAGCTGGGGGTGAGGGGAGAGAGCAAAAGCTGTTTGCTTTGGATCCCCATGTTGCATTTTACACATTGCTGATGCTCCTAGCAGGCTGCTCAATAAAGAATGCCAAATAAATATGAAATTATTTTGCAAGATGCCATATTGTGCAATATTTACAAACAGGCTTAATTTGCTGCACAGACATTTATCACACAAACTCACACTGCTGGGCCTTAGCAGTTAAGCACACCCTTGATTTGAAGCACAAGTCCTCCACCTGGAGCAGTTGAAGGAGTTCAGTGCATCACACCAACATGTGCTCAAGAATTTGTAGGCTTGGCCTTGCAGTGCAGTTGGCAAGTGCATGTGGTCCAGCATACAGGCAGGCAGACCGGGGAGGGGCATTGGAATTGCCATCCATAAAACCATAAAACGTTCCAGCTCCTGATTTGGACATTGCACTGGTGTTTTAGCAATTTTCAAGTGTTCATAAGTGCTGATCTAAGAGATGGAGGAGAGTCCCAGACATATTTGATGATGAGGGGATATATAATGTAGACAGTTTGCCCCAACATCGAAAAATGTTGATTTCTAGTGGATAACACGCTCATCTTGGATTTGTTGCTGAGGCTTTTAAAGGTGCTTTCAGGAACTTCATTCACCCTGAAATTCTGCATGAATTGGCCATGTAACTTGCTGAAGCAACTTTGCAGAATCCAGATCATGTTAAACTTGTGATTTTTCTTGACTCTTTTTCCTGGTATATGAGGATCTGAGCTCATCTCCTTTGTGCAAATTTCTAAAATGGTTTTATAATCTGGCCATGTTTTGATCATTCCCAAATTTGGAACCAGGCCAAAGCACATCAGAAATCAAGTCCCAGATTCTAGGCTCTGTTCTTCAGCCATTTGGAAAGCACTGTCTATGACCATTTTTAGATTGCATGTTCATACTTTCCTGTTTGTACAGGTTGTTTTAAATTTTTGTGAAAACAGAGACACTACTGGAAAACATAGATTTTCAAGGGGCCAAAGACTCTGGTGGCTCTCTGGACTCTTAAAGGCTGATTTTTGGATGCTTTAGGATTATCCATGAGGCTCAGCTCTAAAAGCTGAACTCTTGTTTACTTAACAGAACTGAACTTCTGAGCAGGGGCGTGGAGCAAACTGGTGTGACAGTTTGTCAGACAAATAACACTGATGAAATACAACATCTAATTACTGCAGGATCAAAGAGAAGGTGGAGATAGGTGATGAGGGAGCTCATTTCCACATGGAGTGCTAGTAATTAGCAAGTTGGGCAAGAAAAATATGTGCAAAGAATACCGAATACATATTGAAACTTGTATTATCCTGCTTGTCAGAGCAAGGCTTGGCCAGTTTGAAGGGGGGCAATGCAGATCTCCAGGTCTAATAGCAGCATCCTGTCATACCCAGGGTTTGCAGAGGACTTTGCTACTCTGGCTTGGGTGTGAAAACAACCAGCTTGATTTTTTGCTGAAGGTGTGCAAGCCATCAGAGCCTGAGCTAAACATCTAAAATCAGTGCTGTACTGTCTAATGATTCCCATGGTGGATAGTAAATACAAATAGTAAAACCACTTGTCTTCAGCAGCAACATAAGGTAATGGCATTATTATGCCTAATTTGCAAGTAGGGAAACTGAGGAGTAGATAGGGCTGCACAGAGTAATGCAAAAGAAGCTAGGCAGAGCTGGGGACAGGGCCCAGACCTCCACCTAAGTGCAGTCTAAGATACATTATTTGTTATATGTCATTTCTTTAGAAAAATGAGTGAGCCAAATGCTAATGTCCTGTTAAGAGAATTCTTCCTCAGGCAAATGCAGTTGGCATTCAGCCCCTAAGAAAAAGATCAAGTTAAAAATGAATCTGATTCTGAGATCCTTCACCAATCCTGTAGATAGCCATTTCTCCCATCTTCATATACAGAGCATGAACAGTGTCATGATTTCAGACTGTTCTTTTACCCTCTCCTGGTCATTTGCCTCCTCTGGTGTTTGAATGGACAATGAACTGTTGTAAATAACTGAAATGTCATGGATCATTGGCAAACTGTATATAAAACCATCAGCAAACAGTGGACAAGGCCCTGAACCCCTAGTGGAGATGATATTCCAGCTCCCTAAACATTGTTAGGATTAGCAGCAGAGCCTGGGCAGCTGTTAAGCCCAAGTGAATAGGTGCACTGGTTTGTCCCTGCTTTTCTGATCAGATAAATTAGGCTGCATCAAGGAGAGAGTTTACCAACAGCACTGAGACAGCTGCAAGCTGCCCACCAAGAAATGCTCACAGCTCCACACAGCCCTCTCCCAGGGATGTGCTCAGCTGTCCCCCCTCTTTCTCTTCCTTGTGTCCTCTTTAACCTCCAGGTGACATTCCCAGCTGCAGTGACTCACCAGAGTCTGAGCTCTGCATAACAGAGCTGTTCATTGGAGGAAAGTTTAATTTACTGAGAATGTGCAGAGTTAGGTGGTAGTCTGTTAGGACAATAATTTAAAAAAATAAATAAAATTCCTTCCCTCAGATTTATTGTTTTTTTTTTTTTTTTTTCCAGAGATGTTCCCTTTTTATTTTAATATCTGTCTGCTTGAGGGCCTCTACTGATTCTTTTTTCTGTTTCAGAGATTATTCTGAAACGATTCATAAAAGTAAAGGAGGCTCCTAGGTACAATTTTAATGGTCTAATTTGTTTTCAAACTCAGGGAAAAAGAAACCCCAGCTCTATTACTAATGACATAACAGCAAGATAGTAATAAAAAGAGTGATTTTTGTTATAAAGGGGAAAATAATTCTCTCTAGGCTTCTCTCACTAGATTATGTATTGCGTGTATTTTAACGATATCTAATGGCAAGGATGTTATTAATTTTCTTTATAATTAAAATATGGCTGATGACAAAGCGATATGCAGTGGGGTCCCTTTCTGCCTGCCCACATTTCTCAGTGGAGCAGTCGTGTTCCCTGTCAGGACAGTGGTTGCTCTTTGGGTGGGAACATGCTTTAGGAAACAACAGCAGAATTTTAAAGTAAAGAAGTAAGCAGCAGCTAGATTCAATTTATGGTTCTTCTTGAGTAAAAATGATTATGTGATTCTTTGCTATCTGCTTGAAAAAGGAACCTCCTCTGTCTCCTTAGGGCTGAAGTCTCTAATTCTATCCGAGCTTTGATGCAGGCAGTGTTTGGGTTTCAGATGTGCAGTAACTAGAATTGTTTTAAAGGCAGAAATGAGCAGCAGCTGAGGAGAAGCTGTTAGCTGGGACACATTTCACATATGTCAAGGATAGATTAAGATGTTGGTTGACCTTGGAAGTAAAGGTACTTTGACTTGTTACCCTCCTTCCCAGCTGCAAAGAGGGTTTGCTTAGTCACACTCTGGTTCTTATCCTTGTGGGGTGACAAAGAACCCAGGGACTAGAGGGAGTTACTCTGGTTTGGATGGGTCTGGAAGCACTAAGGCATAGATTTCTCTTCCAAGCTGGAGATGGTGAGCTCTGATGTCATGAGCTGCTTTTGGGCACAAAACAGCCCCTGTCCTTTTTCACTGCCTGTCCTAAGCTCTTTCACATGGTTGCTGTTGGCCAGCAGTATCATGGCATCCCATAAGTGACTGCATAGTGAAAAGGAAAAAAATAATCATCTCCTGCTGTGTATTAGCCTGCTGAGCAAATAACCTTGGGCTGGTAAGTGCTGCTTAAACGCCAGCCTGTTGGATCTTTATTATGGTAGGAAATTCCCACATCAAAGCTGAGTGGGGACTGTAGTAGCATTTATCATCGATTTTTACCAAGTCACTTATAGTCCATTCTGCTCTCAGTTTACAGTTTTGCCACTCCAAATCCCTTTAAATCCCTGATGAAGGAATTCCTCTTTCAGGAAGGCCAGTGAGGCTGACCTTCTTCAGGAAAAACACACTTGTTAATTAAAAGAACATTGTTCCTCTATCCTTTAGAGCCAAACCATGGATCACTTGCTTTATGTTTCTCATTTGTTAGAAGTGGATAAAACTGTAAAACACATTTGGTTCAAAAGAGCCCTTCACTGGAGCTGTTCTGTGGGCCAGATTGTCCTTTGGGCAAAGTTTCTCCAGCTTTAATTTGAAAGTAAAGTGCTCTTTGTTGTAGGTACTCTAAGGCCTTTTCTTCTACTGAACATTTTCACACCTGACTAGATTCTACTTGAAAGCATTAGGGATTCTATGTAAAAAGAAAAAAAAAGCCCATATTTACACCTGTAGAAAGGTGTGTGTTAGCAAGCAAGATCACCTGTTTCTTGTTATTTACTGTTTATTATTTTCTCACTTAAAATGAGATGCTGCCCAGTGACAGACATGAAATGCTCCACTGTGGCTGGAGGATGCTGTGCCACCTGCTCTGCCCTATCTACCTCTGGAACTGGAGTGCTTGCAAATAACCTGTGTGCAAATGTACACCTATGACAGTCTGCTGAAATACTCACTGCCATCCAGGGCACTGCCAGCAATGAGAAGCTAGTCAGGAATAAGGAGCATTGATCAACACAAAGGGCTAAGTGCATCCATAGCTTTGCAGACTGTATGAAGTGTTGGGCTCTGTTGATTTATGCTCTGCTTAGCTTTGTTACACTCCTTAAAGACTGGCTTCTGGGGCTAGCAAAGGTGGTTTGCTTACTGAGTAGCAGTGCTGGCAGTTAAAAAACCCCATAAATTCCAGTTGTTTCTCATTGCCTCTCTGCTGGATGTTACTGCCTTGCATCTCTGGAGTAAAAAACAACTTGCATGAATGTCTGCTCCTCTGAAAATCTCTGACCATGAGCACGGGAGAGGCTGCTTTCTCCAAGAGCTAGGCTGAGAAAGAGAGACCTCAGCATCTTGTTTGTTTGTGCTGCTGGGTGCAAAGGCCACAGCAAGCAGAGGGGGCAGGCTCAGCTGCGGTGAGTCCCCATGTGCAGGAGCACATGGGAAGGAAACCTGACCTCACAGGGCAGAGAATTGGGATTTGTTGGTGTGCAATGCATGTTCCTAGTGCAGTGCCCTTCCCCTGGAAAGTGAGGCAACGTGTGTCAGCTCAGTGCTTTGTCCTCACTAGGAAAGCAGAAGCACCTAAACGTGACATGCAGACAAAGTAACAGCCTGTGGTTCAAGCAGGACTTAGGGAATCGTGGGTTGATGTGAAAGCTGCAAACTTCTCTGGTTCCCTAGGGAATTTGACCTCCAGTTATTGCTGGGTTTTAGGTGATATTGAGGAAGATGTTTCTGGTTTAGGGAGGACACACACTGCAAATCACACTTTGCAGCCTGGGTGCCACTGGATCAGAACAATTATGATAAAATCATAGAATGGCTTGAGTTGGAAGGGACCTTAAAGATCATCTAGTTCCACTCCCCTGCCATGGGCATGGACACCTTCCACTGTCCCAGGCTGCTCCAAGCCCCGTCCAGCCTGGCCTTGGACTCTCCCAGGGATGGAGCAGCCACAGCTTCTCTGGGCAACCTGCACCAGGGACTCACCACCCTTGGAGTAAAGAATTTCTTCCTAACATCTAACCTAAATCTCTCTTTTTCCAGTTTTAAACCATTTATCCTTGTCCTATACCTATCTGCCCATGTAAGCAGTCATTCTCCTCTTTTTTAGTAAATTCTCTTTAGGCTCTGGAAGACTGCAGTAAGGTCTTCCTGGAGCTTCTCTTCTCCAGGCTGAACAGTCCCATCTTTCTTAGCCTGTCTTCTCAGGAGAGGTGCTTCAGCTCTCTGATAATCTTTGTGGCCCTATGATCTGTCTTTGTTCACAGCAACCTGAAAAGGGACATAACCTAAATATTGGATTTGTGTTGTGACAGCTCTTCCTATTAAGATAACTTGAACGTGACCGTGCTCCTTTCTGCCTTCCAATAGGGATGCAGTGGCTGCATTATTTCTGTAGGTGGGCAGATTCCCAACAACCTGGCAGTACCACTGCACCAGAGTGGAGTGAAGATTCTTGGCACAGATCCTTTAAAGATTGACCAGGCAGAAGATCGTTCCATGTTCTCAGCCATCCTGGATGAGCTGCACGTGGCCCAGGCTCCCTGGAAGGCAGTCAGCACACTGGTAAGTTGGGATGTGCACCTGGGAAATGCTGAAGCAGCTGGAGGTTGGGATATGCATCTGCTCATCTTGATGCATTTCAAGATTTTGAAGGCATTGGACAGTTTTTTACTGCTCATGTTGAAGAACTTCTTGATCCCTGTGAAGTGATGCTGCAGCAGCACTGGCAGAGGGTGGGAACTGAAAGGGAAGTGTCTTTAAACCACCTCAACAACCTGGGGTAAATACCCAGCAGAAGTTAGCACCACTGGCAGGCTGGTCTAGGCATCTGCTGGGCTTGAGGTCTGCTCTAGCAGGTGGAGATTGCAAAGGAATAGAGAT
The DNA here is from genome assembly GCF_017590135.1 of Pyrgilauda ruficollis. NCBI lineage: Eukaryota > Metazoa > Chordata > Aves > Passeriformes > Passeridae > Pyrgilauda > Pyrgilauda ruficollis. Next base: position 1,985,511 of record NW_024530266.1, read on the forward strand.
GTGTTGGCATTGCTCTTTTTGCCCAGTGAAGCTCTATGGACAGGGGAGGATGGAAAGTGCCAGCTCTGAAACCAAAAAGTTTAATTCAGTGTAATTTGTGTTACATTCAGTGCAGCCTGCAGCTTCCAGCTTCTTTCCCCTCATCTTAATTGCTAGTAAAATGCAAATGCAATTAGAATTGGAATTTTGGAATGACTTTAAAATATTTTCTTGTTAACAGCATGTTTTTCCTCCCTTTATTTAGAGAGATGCAGTTGAATTTGCAAGGTCTGTGAGTTACCCATGCTTGCTGAGGCCCTCCTACGTTCTGAGGTAAGGTTCAGCTGTCAGAGCTCAGCAATGTGGGGTATGAACTCCAAAAACCTCTCTGAGACAAGGGAGCACAGCTTCAGGGGGTGTGTGGGAAACTCTGTGCTAGGTGTAAGTGGCATTAAGCTGCCCATGAGACAACTGCTCCAACCAATGAATAAAGCCAATGGATCCCTGAAGTCCATCAGGCACAGATCAAAGGTAGAACATAATCATAAGAATCTCTGTTCAGCTGTATTACCTCTTGCATATCTCAAGGCCAAAACCACAAACCATCTGGGATATTCTTTCAGGTTCCTGAGATTGTTGCCTTTACAATTAAGTCAGAAGATTGTTTGCCACCAGGAAAAAGAGAAGGGAACCTGCTGAGGCTGTTTATTGAGATGGGCATCTGTTTTCAGAAAATGACAGTGCATCTTTTGAGTTCAGCTTCTTATTTGCCAAGCTTCTCTGCTTACAGACATGTTTTATGTCCCTACACTGTGGCAGCTGCTTCTCATTAAACAGACATTGTACAGAGTCCCTCATTTCCAGCAGCCAGACAGACTTTTTGAGGAGGTTACACCAGCACATGCACACAGCAAACTCACAAGTTCTGAATGATTGCTCTTCTCTGTGAGAAGTTTGTTCACAGCTGAGTGACTCAGCACAGAGAGGCAGTTTGCTGGGCACAGTTTACAAGTGAAAATAAATTGGAGACAGGATCCTTTTCATATGAAAGACACACATATCAAAATGAAGAAGCTCAATGTCAGTTTTCAGGGCTGGGGGACAAGCACAATTTTTATTTTAAAAGAAGAAAAGGAGAGGGGTTTCTTCATCCCTGAAGGAAATATCCTTTAGAAGCAGCTCCTGAATGTGACTTTTCTATCTGGTATCTAAGACTTGCAGTAGGGTTTCAAGCAGAGTTAGAAAACAGCTCTCCTGTCAGGAGTAAAGTTGAGTATAGTTAAGTATAAGGTAACAACTGCTCCTGATGTAATTCTCCAGATATTAAGGAACACTTCTTTTAGCCTGTTGTTTCCATCTGTATTAAAACCATAAGCCCTTTCTGTGTTAAGTATTTGCTAATGTGTGTTAGTGCAGGGTAGGGGGACTCCAGGGAGAAAGATGAAATTGGAGGATATAAAGCTTGAGGAATGAGAGTGTGAAAAGCCCTAGCAGAGTTCTCTGCCTGGCCTCTGTCTGCAGAACAGCAGCAGTCCACAGCTGGATTTCTTCATCCTCTGAGCAAATATGACCTTTAATACTGGCCAGTTTCCTTGGAAAATGGAATGCCTTTCCCCATCAGTTAGGTACCAGCTCACATCCTCAGTGGTACTATTGACACAAGTTCATGGATTTATTGAACTCTATTGATTTACATCAGTCCAAGAGGTTAATATAATCACATAGGTACCTGTGTATATTTATCTTAGGATAAAGTGACTGATTTGTGGGATACAGCCTTTTTCCTCTTTGCCCCACAGCCTCTGTGGACTTGCCCAACAAAGCAAAGGGGAAGCTGGGCATCAGTGGTAGAAATGGGAAATGTAACATCTTTTTTTTTATAAGAGTCTTGTCTTTAAAAAGGACTTGAATCACACACTCTGGACCCATGTTCTCCCAGATCCCCTTCTCTGATATTACTGGCAGTTACAATTGAAGCAGCTTTCAGATATCTGCTGTACTGTGCCCACTCCCTTAAAGAATGAGACTTAAGGGGAGGAGCACAGAGAAACGGCCAGCAAAGAGCAGCCTGTTTGCATCTGGGTTTACACTGTCACAAGCATTGCCAGTGACCCTGGCAAGCCTCACTTCATCTGTCCCTGAGGAGCAATTGGGCTGAAGTGAGCCAAGTGTCCTTGTCCTGAGCTCCTGGGGGAAAGTCTGGGCCTTACTGGGGCTGGGTGGCTGAGCAGCCATCTCCCCCAGCTTAGGGGACCTTCAAGGGCTTGGCTCAGGAAGGGCATTTGGCAGCAGAGATAAGGCTGTGGAAACACAGATCTTTCTTTATTCCTCCACTGTGGTTCTGGAGGTCTCCTGTCTCCTCTGGGAAGGATAATGGAGGGTAATTTGGTATCACCTCTGCCTCTGTCTGAGTCAAGAGCTGAGCAAGTGGCTGGAGTCAGGAGCTTCCTTGGCTAGTGTGTCATGCAGAGGTAGTTGGTAACCTTGTGAACCCTGTGCCCTGCTGTCTGACACTGATTCTGCCCTAGAATTCACAAGGGAGGCTGACCTGGGTTCTCTGCTTTGCTGTTCTCACAGTGGGTCTGCAATGAATGTAGTATTCACTGAAGAGGAAATGAAGAAGTTCTTAGCAGAAGCCACCAGAGTCTCTCAGGTACCTCTTTGTGCTGCCAGTTCCTTCTGTGTTCCCCTTATTTGTTTCATCTCCACTGTGGTTTCTATCTCTTTGTTTCCTTATTGTGTCTTCCTCACTCGTTTCCTTCTTTGCCTGGGGAGGAGACAGTTTGAGTCCTCAGTTTGTTCCCTAACAGAAAATATAAAATATCCTTACTGACCCACCAGGATGCCTGCATGGAGTAGGAAGAGCTGTTTTACCTGCATGTACATTTCTGACCAGTTAATTATGTAAATAGATGTAGTCCTCTGAGCTGGGACCCTTCCAGGCTTGCCAGTGGCAGGTTATGCCAACCAGCATAGAAATTGGAGCATCTTTCACTTAGTTTGTCAATTGTTGTGCCTGGCTTTTTTGAACAACTAAATACTTCATCTTGGCATCTCTTCTGAAGGTTTTTTTTTTCTTTTTTAAATTTTTTTAAATTTTGTTATGTTTTGTGGTTTGTTTTGTTTTTTGTTTTAATGGTCACTGTTCAGAACAGGACTGTGGCACCATAAGCACTGCTGTCCCAGGAATCTTGGAGTTAAAAATTAATGAATCAAAGAGGAGCTAACTCTCTGAAAACACAACTGGCTGGGGAAGTCAGACATATTTCTGCTTTCTCAGGATTCTTAAGTGTTTAAAGCTTGAACAAAACTATGAGCTTTTGAAGTGTGTGAGGCAAATGGTACAAGTTTAACTTTTCAACAAGAAATGGTGGAATGAAAGGGAGATGAATTGAATGATTGCTGATACTCTGATACCTTTCAGAGTAATAATATCCTGAAGGATAGCTTAGTGTGGGGGCAAGGAGACCACTTATTACCATCTTTGAACAAGTTTTAGAGGGGTAGTGTAACTGTTACTTCCATCAGAAGGAATTCTTTGGCTATTCTCAGAAGACTATGGGGTCAGCCTGTGGTAGTGTACAGTTCTTAGCAGTGCTGGGCCTCCCAAAATCCCAAACTCCCCTCTGTACTTCATCTGAAGCACTCTGCTTTGTGTTTACACTCACAGAAGCAGCGCAGGCAGCAGCCTTAAGCCCCATTCAGTGGGACTGATCACTTTTTGGGTGCTGGGTGGCTTTGTGGTGGCCCTAGAGGAGGCTCTAGCCCAGAAAAGACCCCATGTCAGCCTAATTTGTCACAGCTTGGCTGACTTGAATTGGGCAGTGCTGTTCTTTGCTTGTGAGATGTCTCATCCCTGGTGCAGGAGGCCTTTCTGGGAGCTGCATTTGTTGCGTCTAGCCAATAAATGACATATTCCTAGGGGAAGGAGAGGGTGTTCCCGTAGATTATCCTTATGATATCCAGTTCTGTTACACACACAAGGCACTCCTGCTGACTGCAAAAATGACCACTTGCATACCATGAGGTTTTGGGTGCTCTGGTTCTGATTCTGAAGAGACTTACCCTAGATTTACATGCTGTTTTTTTCCTAGTGTAGTCAGACTGCCAAGGGAAAAACTTCTTCATCCAGTATTGTGTATTGACAAAAGCCATGGTATAGTTGAAGCCAAGCTAGCAAAAAGCAAACCAGAACAAAATTGTAGTGTTCTGTTTTTACATTAGGGAGGATTTTTCAGTCTTGTCAGGGCTTTGTGGCCTATGAGTGGTTCCACAGAAGCTCCCAGTATTAGTTGTGAGCATCATTTGTGGGACACAGGCTCAGTTTTTCTGGTTCCAAAGCCTGACTTAGTTCTGCTTCATCCAGAAGAACTCCTCCAGGAAAGGCCCTGGCTTGTTCTTGTTCTGTTGTTTTAATGCCTTTGCTGTTTCAGTGTTGTGTCATTATGGCATTTATGTTGTCAATAATGTTCAAAGCTTCTAATGCAGGTTGAGACAGATTGAAGTAAACAAGGTTGTGTTCACATATAAAATCTTCAGGTGAAAAACTGCAGCAAGACAGAAAGTAACAGGACACAAGCCACTAAATTTATGAAACAGTGTAGGCTTCAGCGTTGTCCTTGCCTGTGAATTTACCCTTGCACTGATAAATGGAAGAAATTGTGTCTTGTAACTTTTGGACTTGCTTGGTATTTTTTCAAGACGAGCCTTTAAAACATGCACAAACTGTCATTTATTTCATTTTATTCTCTAATAAATAATAGGCAGTTAATAGTGGATGGGACAGGTAAAATGTTGAGACACAAAGCTGGCCAGGAAGAATGCAGATTAGAGGTTTTTTGAAGCAAGTGTCTGGAAGGAGAAAGTGTTAGAAGAGAGTGGAGGTGTGTGCTAGCATCCCAGAGACAGGCAGGAAGAAGAGGAAGGAAAACAGCTACCAGGGAAGGTAGTGAGGGTCAAGGGCAGGTTGTTCCTGGCTAGATATAATTAGTGGCAACCTCTCCCTGGGAGACTTAGGAAACCAGGCAGAGAAAGTAGAAAGGAATGGGTCAATTGCATAAAATATATGACTGTAAAATAGCAAACAACCACTCTACAAAGTCATTAGGAATGCCAAGGATCAGTTCCTCTGTGAAGCACCACGTCCAGTGAGATGGCTGGGAGGCTCAGACAAGGAAGAATTGAAGACATTGGAGTTAAGGGCTGTCTCTAGGAGATGGGATTAGAGGTCATTCGTTCCATGCATGTCTTATTAACTTCTTTGTGCCATAACCTCTATGGTTTTGCCCCAAATTTCCCTGTTCTGGTGTTGTTATAGAGAGCTCAAACTTTTTTGCATCAGTGGTTTTGGGGAAACTGTGCAAAGTTTCCCCCACTATATCTTTGCAAAGTTCACTTATCTGTGGAAATGAGGATATTAATAGATTGTTCTTCTGGTTTTTTGCTTTCAAAGGGTCCTAGGTGGTCTACAAATACTCTTAAAAAACTTTGATTTTTTTCTTGTCTTGATGGCAGGATTACCCTGTGGTACTCACTAAATTTATTGAAGATGCCCGTGAGGTGGAAATGGATGCTGTAGCCAAGGCAGGAAGAGTGAGTACTTTGCTTTTCTTTAATATTAAACTTATTTTTTCAGGACCTGAGATCTGCAAAAATGTGTAATTTGAATGATTTACTACAGGGCCATGGATTCATGCTGAGGCGAGTAAAGAAACAAGAAGAATTAATCTTAGGCTCAAAACTGTTGTGCTTTAGAAGCTCCACCTCTCTGATTGTATACATCTAACCAGTTATTTTTTAAGCATTGCTTATCCATTAAATGAATACTTTTGAATATAGTTTTTACCAGATTTGCAAATCACTGCCTTCAGAAATGACTTTCTTCAGAATTTTATCATGGGTTATGGAATTACCACAGTAAATTAAATGAATACTTTTGAATATAGTTTTTACCAGATTTGCAAATCACTGCCTTCAGAAATGACTTTCTTCAGAATTTTATCATGGGTTATGGAATTACCACAGTAATTCCTTTTTTTTTTTTTTTTTTTTTTTTTGCAATTTTGTCTTGCCTTTCATTACTCAGCAAAGGCAAAAAAAAATCACAAAGTTCACAATTAACAGAAATAATATTTTTTTCAATTTTAATTTTTAACCAGCAGACACAATCACTTTTTTGGTATTGAGGTTGTATGCCTTGATGCAGTTAATTAAATATAAATCCTTAGGCCTGGATTTCCTCTGTTTGCTTAAAACAGCAGAAAAGAGAGGGTGTAAAGTTATATACCAGTGATGTTAGTTCATGCTTGTTCCTGTTGGGGGATGATGACTTCTCTGTGTTCTGGCAAGCAGAACTTAAAAAAGCTAGTTTAAGCTGATAAAAGCTTAGCTTTCACCTTCTGAGTCCACATGAATTAGAGAGAGGAAGGAAGCCTTAGGAACTCCAGGCTGTGGTAGGTTTAGTTGTGTTCTTGATTTGCTTAACCATAATAGCAAAGACACTGATGTGGTCTTGTTCATATGCCTGGTGTCTGCTTCAGGCATACTCTCCCCAAAGTTTTAGGAAATTCACTTTTTTCCCCCCCTCTATCTGTATCCTTTTTCAGCCACAGTTCTGCTCAGGAGGCTGGGCTGTGCTGGGAGGAAGGAGCAATTTCTGAGAGGGCAGAGTGACCAGTTAGTGTATTTGCAGGGTGCCCCAATGAAAGAAGGAAGCATGAATCTGACTCCATGTTCTCAGAAGGCTAATTTATTATTCTATTATACTATATTATATTGAAGAACACTATACTAAACTATGCTAAAGAATAGAGAAGGGATACTTACAGAATGCTCAAAAATAATAATGAAAACTCATGACTCTCTCCAGAGTCCCGACACAGCTTGGCCCTGATTCACCATTGAGTCAAAACAGTTCACACCAGAAACCAATGAAACAATCTCCAAACACATTCCAAAGGAGCAAAACACAGGGGAAGCAAATGAGATAATTGTTTTCCTTTTTCTCTGAGACTTCTCAGCTTCCCAGGAGAAAAATCCTGGACAAAGGGATTTTTCAGAGAATGTGAATGTGACAACCAGTGAGTGCTCTCTCCTTGCTGTGTGCAGGTCATTTCCCACGCTGTCTCAGAGCATGTGGAGGATGCAGGTGTTCACTCAGGAGATGCCACCCTCATGTTCCCCACACAGACCATCAGCCAGGAAGCCTTGGAGAAGGTGTGTGTTGCTCTAGCACTGAAAAGAGAAAAGGAAAGGAGGGTTTGACTCTGCTTTCCCTCTACCACCAGTGGAGAAATCAAATCACCAATGGTTTTATTAAGGCCAGGGTGGTGTGCAAGTAAAGGATGTCAGTGTGCCCCTGTGATTTGCTTGATCTGAACTGTATCCCAGTAATTTAAACTGTGTACACTTTTAGACCCACAGGATTTTTTTGTTTCCTTGGTTTAGAACCAGCTTCTGTAGCAGTAGATGATTGTCTAATTCATACATAAGGCATGGTTCTCTTTCCACTTCCTTTTCTCCCACAGTACTTCAGTGATTATGTCAGAGGTATGACTTTCTATCTGCCTGCTTTTCCTAAAATAATATCAGGATGAATGAACCTCACCTAATCTTGACTTTTTCCCCTTTCAAGAATAAACAAGAGTTAGTTGTTAAGTTCCATTTTTTAAATGAAATGTGCCATGCCCCTTTATGTTAGGGGTTTGCTTGGAAGCCAGCAAAAGCTGTAATGCAATGATCTGTGCTCCAGCTCTGTTTCCAAGAATGTCCAAAGTCTTGTTTCTGAAAATAGCCATCTCCTGGAGCCAAAGCTATTCAAATCCTTGTATTGACACACCTGGGAAATAAGGCTTTCCTCCCACTTTGTTCCAGAGTGTACCTACTCAGACACTTCCCACTGATCTGTGATGGCATAGGCATCTTGGTGAAAGACTTTCAGGACACTTACAAAACTGATTAGTTATTCTCAAATAACAAACCATTATTCATTATGTCACCAAGAAAGGTATCAAGACTCCAGTGTGCAGTGTAGGAATTACTACAGGGCAAGGCTTTGATTCTTTGTTTTTCTCCTTCTCCTCCCTGCTTTCTGACACACACAAAAAACCTGATTTTTACTTCTGCCCTCAAATGGCACTTCAGGCTCTAGGTTACTAGGGAAATTAAACATGTTTGCTTCTGAAATAGTGCTATTGCCAAAATGTGGGTTTAGAGAAAAAAACAAGGCAGAGAGAGATGGTGTTTAAAGAAATCCACCAGTCTAGTGATTTATTGCCATGATGCTCTCTATTTTGTGGAACTTAATTATTTATTATATATACACATATTAACACTTTCTAAATTTGTTTTTTTTTAACAGATAAAAGCTACAACAAAAAAGATTGCCAAGGCTTTTGCCATCTCTGGTCCATTCAATATCCAGTTCTTGGTGCAAGACAGCAATGTGCTGGTAAGAGCTGCAGTGAGTGTGGCAGGGCCCGTGCTGTGGGTCCTGCATCTCTGCTGGGACATGGTGGCAGTGGCAGCCAGGGCACTAACCTGCCTTGGCAGAGGGTGTGGGCTCGGGTCAACCTTGGTCTCACAGCTCTCCCTGCCTGTGTGGCAGAGAGAATCCTCCCCTGCTTTCACACTGAGGGTGAAGAGAGTCTGCCTGCTTTGTCTGTCAGCTGTGTTTTACTGTGGGCTGCTGTCCTTCCCAAAATTGTCAGTTTGGAATAGGATGGCCAGCACTGGGACCTGCACCTCATCCCATATACTGGATCTCATGGCTTTTAGATCTCCAATATCTTCTCCCAGATTTAACTATTTTGATGTTGAATTAAGCCTTCAAAGGGATTGAAAAGAAAGCAAGACAATGCAAGTGTTTAAACCTTTACTATAAGCTATTAGGATGGTTATCTGAATGGTCCCTGTAGCTATTAGCAACAGAAGTACAGCAATGTGTGACCCTTTCTGGGTAACACTTGGCTTTCTGTTGCTAATGGAAGGAGGTCAGAGGAATGTGAACAGAGGATGACTGAGGATACAGTGAATAGGAAGAAAACCTGACAGGAAGCAGAAGAAATGCATTATTGGTAAAAAAGTCCTAAATTTGGGCTATGAGTTGAGTAAAATGTACTTATTGTTCTTCACCTTTTCTCTGTTTCACACATGGTTATTCAGAACTCCACAGAGAGAGAACAGAGTTTTCCCTTCCTTGCTTTCCCACAGTGGTGCCTGTCTTTCTCTGTACAGCCCTTGCTCTTCAGTTGTACCTTCACTATTCCTCCCCCCTTTCACTCCACTTCATTCTCACTTCCAGCAATTCCTCTTCTGCTCTTGAGCTCCAAGGTGCAGAACTTCTTTGGTACTTCCCTGCCTGGCTGAATGGCTGCCACATGTGGGTGAGGGAAGCCAGTAAGGACAGTCCTGGAGTTCAGGAAGTGCCATCACCATGGGAAAAGAACAGGTTGGGCTTCTGGAGGTTGTTCCTAATGCCTGTGCATATGTTTCCTCTTGCACATTAACTTAGGCTATAATAAAGCACATTTTCTGAGTGAAGTCTGGTTCCCCTCAGCTCTAATATTCAGGCAGTAGACATGGATCTCAGCTGCTTGTATCTCAGGCTGGCCATTCCCCACCTATTGCTTTGTTCTTTTAAAGTTCTAAGTTTTTTGGGGTTTACATTTTTGCAATGGAGTTTTTCGTGCACTTTTCATGTAAATAATAATTGGTTTGCATTCCTTCTGGAGGAAGAGAAAATTGATAAACTGTTGGATTGACCAGTGTGGTTGGAGAGGTAGCAATTTCATCCTCCAATTCATGGTCACTTTAGAATTCTACAAATATCAAAGTCCAGAAATAAATGTGCCTTCTTTTGCTTTGGACATCTCAGCATGTGTCGTTCATTTTGTGTCGTATTGTGACACCCGCCCCTCTTCCCTGTTTTAATAATGATCCCAATTTCTGTGTTTCTTATTTGACAGTCTGAAGAATATGTCTGCCAAGAGGACTCAGGGCTGATTTCAACAAATATGAATCAATGTGTTTTTTCCCAGTGCCTGACCCTGCTATTTCTCTTTTTTTATCCCACCAGGTGATAGAGTGCAACCTGAGGGCCTCACGCTCCTTCCCCTTTGTATCCAAGACTCTGGGGGTGGACTTCATTGATGTGGCCACTAAAGTGATGATTGGGAAAGAGGTTAAAGAGTCATCCCTCCCCACAATGGAACACCCCATTTTGCCATCCAGATATGTTGGGATTAAGGTATGGTTTCCAAAAGAACCACAGGAACCCCACCACAGAGCCAGCACGTAGCACATTATTTAATACCCGTCGAAAACAATTTACTCATTGGCCAAAGGTCAAATTGACCTTTTGTAGTTTCTGTCAAGATAATCTGTTTTGAAACTTTAGAGAAAAATCAGAGCAAAGTTATCCTGTGAAACCAAGTCTTCCTTTATTTTTAGCATCTAACCTGCTCTGAATCCTGTTTATGAACTGCATAATAAATGAAAATTGCAAGTGTAAATTTTCATTTACACTTGCTGAGTTGAACACTGAAGTTCAGGCTATTTCCTAATACTATATAATACACGTGGGGACATGCACAACTTTGTGTTGTGGGTGCCCCCACATTTTATCTGCAGGATCTGGGACACGGGCTGTCAAATCCACATCATCCCCTTGATATAAACCTCTGGTTAAATTAGGGGTGGAAGTCTTGCATCCTGTGGTTTCAGTAAGGCCAAGGTTTTACTTTCCATAATTGCTAAGCTTGTATAGCACCCAACATTGTAAAATGTGTGGTAGATATGTTTGAATGCTTAGTGGAAGGAAAAAAAATGTAATCATAAAAAAAATCTAGAACAGTGGTGCAGAAAATCCAAAGGATAATGAGAATTGTTTATACAGAAACTTTCAAGCTCTAATAGCTTCCATATAAAGTGAAAGCTGAGGAAGCAGAAAACATCTAACATCTTTCTACTAATAAAATGTTCAGAACTATTAAAATGCAAGCCAAATTTATGTCCCAAGCTAGCCAGTATAGATATATCTTTACATTTTATTTTGATGCCACAGACAGGCATTATCCAAAATTCAAACTTGAGACACTTTTTTTTTTTTTTTTTTTTTTTTTTTTTTTTTTTTTTTTTTTTTTTTTTTTTTTTTTTTTCTTGTAGATTATGT